>NC_140710.1:16267500-16302500 GCF_050655825.1 Lonchura striata
AACCCTAAAAGAATTAGGTAGCATTCTCAAATATCAACAGCACTCAGAGGAGTGCAGCATACCTTGAAAAAAAGTCTAGCTGCAGAGCAGATGACTGTGACTGAAATAGAAGAACTCATTGCTGATTTTGTACTGAATGAAGCATTGTATACTAGAGCATGCTGGGCTTTAATAAATTGTCCTGACTTTCTTCATGATTTATGGGGAATTTTCCTGCTGTTCTTCAGGCATAAGAAGCACTCTAAGCCCTACAATTCCATCTCTTTGAGTTCTTGACTCAATGTCGGTGAGACTAAACCAAGATTTTTAGGTGGACTTCAGTTATTTTAATATTTTTCTATTCTGATTCGTAATACCCAGACCTGTTTCTATACATTGTTAACTATTCACTAAGGAATAAGTTCTGCTGCGCTCCAGTAACATTAACTATGGGTCCACATAAGTCCCTGCACATTTGAAAGGATAAAACATGATATTATATTTCTTACAAAGAGACGATACTCTCATTTCTTACACATATAACCCATGACATTGTGCCATATTGCTTTATTAGCATTTATTTTTATAATCTCTTATCTAAGGAAAATATAATCCAGTTAATCAACATCACTGCATTTTGCTTTCTTAGGAATTACATTAATGAAATTCCTACAATACACTAGCAGGGAAGCCAGCACAGCACCACACTGCTACAGCAGTCCCACACCCTGCTGGCTTTCACCACAATTGGTACTCTGCTACCAATGGGTTGACAAGATACACAGGTTATACAGGCCTGTATCAACTGTACCTGCAGAGACAGATGACCAAAAGATGACTCACTCACGCTGCTGAACTCTGCACCTGTTCTGGCACCATCAGGAATCAAACCAATCGGCCTGGCATGGCTATGAAACACAAGAAGAAGCACGTGAAGCTGCACGTTCAAACCGGGTAAACGCTGGCACACACAGCCAGACCAGCAATTTCCCTGCCATAGCAGTGCTCGGGGCCACTGGCCAGAGCCAGCAGGAGCCTCAGCGGGGAGGGCTGGCCCCACACGGGCACAGCAGCCCCCTCCCCCTGGCACCTGCAGAGCCCTCTGCCCACCCAGAGAGGACATGGCTGTACAGGACCTTGCTCTGCATGGGCACACCTACCCCTCAGGACCAGAGCTACTCCCCAGGGTCATGCACCCCCAGGGACTCCCCTGCACTGCAGGAGCCCCTCACAGCCATGCCGTTCTCCCCATGGTGGGGAGCACATGTCCCACAGCTTCCAAGGTCCCTCTGAATGTGGCAGTGCTCTCACCACCGTGCATCATCCTGATGGGCTTGGCTTGCGCTCCCACCACCAACTCTATCTTCTCTTCGTTATTCTCAATTTACATATATCTTTAAACAGTCTGTTGTAAAGCTTGTCAAGACTCCGGCACCAGAATGATTTCAAATCTTTTAATCTAGGATTTTTGGGGGGTTTTAATTAATTTATTTCTGACCCACCTGTGGATATCCCACTCTTCTCCTGATCTCTATTAAATATTTAGACACTTTTAAGATAAGCCTTTTTGCCAGTGAGGAAACTGGCAGAGTTTAAACAGCAGTGGCCTGTTAACTGAAAAGATTATTCATAAGATACCTGAGCTTTAATGACTTTAAAGCCAATATTTTTGGTATCATAAATGTGTAGAATTTTTCCATTAGAAAAAAATTATTTGCCTAAAGACTAATGGACCGAACTTGTAGGTTATGTATGTATCTCACTTTTTAAAAATTTCCAGGATTATAATTTCAGATCTAGATAGTTAAATCAGAGAGGGGGAGAAATCAGTGAGATATTAAACACAATTTGCCAAGTATGTTCAGTATGAAAGACTACACAAAGGACTGCATAAAAACAAAAACCTTTCTGAAACACTGAGGAGATGCTTGTAATCATATACTTGCTTCTGCCCCTCCTGGCGATGAGAGTATTGTATACAAACATCATTTTGCACCACCAAGCACAAAAGAAAGTTCAGTCCTACAAAAACTCCTCCCCTGGAGCAGCTGGCTTCCTCCACATTACACTTAAGTGAAAGGAGCCAGATATGGTTTAGGAGCCTCTCTGTGCTGGTGACAATGTGCCCTGTCACCCACCTCTGAGGAGGCAATTCACATTTTCTGCAGGGGCTCTGGGGTGGAGGCTGGTGCCCCTCATTTGTTACTGCTGAAGTTTCATTGCCTGATTTCTAGCCTTATAAAATAGATTAGGTTTCTGCTTACATGTGAAGAGTTAATTTACGTCTAGTGCAACACGTGAATACGTTGCTAGAAATGTGTTAACTTTTTAAAACTAAGTCACTTGTGATCACATTGTGAACTGCAATTTTTTTTCTTTTTTGATTTAGTTCCCATTACCACTTGACTGAATATACAGTTAACATTATTTCTTAAACAAAATATTTACTAGGAGAAGACAGATACTATATATATAAGTTTTATTTAATTTATTTGTTTTAGGTGACAGTCTACTTATAATCTACACCTCACTTTTTTCATTAGAGAGACTGTAGACAGTATAAAACACAGCATAATAATCTAATCTTCTAAATTGATGTTTCTTTTCTTTAGGCTTACAATAGCATGGATCATCTGAAACATTGCCTGCATAAATGTATCATTTGTCACAAGCTAAAAACTGTCATCATTAAGTTGATTAATCAAATGCTGTTCTAAAAGATGGATTGAAACACAAAACATTCACTCTAGTGCCATATAATGAAGAGATTAATTTGAGGCACAAGACAACCAATTTAGTATAACTCTATGCTCATGCTTTATTTAGAAAGCCATCAATTAGTATATTTCTTCCTTGATGTACTATTTTGTCATTCTAAACAGTGTGAAGGCGATTTGCTCCAAAGTCAATTTGCTTTCTGTAAACAGAAAGGGCTAGTTAAGCATCTTCATGCTCTGCAATTCTATAAACTGTCATCTTAACATAGAGGGCAGAAAGAAAATTAATCATGGGGTAAAATGCACAACAGAGTTACTCCTCTCAGGTTAGCACTAATTTCCTTTCAATAATGTAATTATAGTTCTGGTGGCAGAAGTGACAGTAAGGAAAAGTCTCAAAAGTATTTCATTCCTTCATTATCTTGGATCTCTCTTCAGAATTAATACAGTCTATATGCAGACACAAGTCTCTGCCCCAAACAAAGTTGAAAAGACACATAGTTTTAATTATCTGCAAAAGTGAAAAAATATTAAATGGCATATTAAGGTATCTTTTCCCAGCCCTTAGTAAAAATCACGGGGCTGTGATGGATGAAAAGTACACACAGCACCACCGCCTTTTCTTCACAAACGCTTGATACCTCAAATGCTTTTAATAATCAGCATCTGGAAAAATGCACAGGGTACCACAGCCAGGGCTCCGTGCGCACAGAGGCCGCGGCCCCGCGCTGGCACCGCCCGGCCTGCTGCACACACAGGGCCAGGCACACCGCTGCTGGCTCCGAGCCCCGCACACACAGCCAGAGCGGCTGACAGCCCCGCACACACAGCCAGAGCGGCTGACAGCCCCGCACACACAGCCAGAGTGACCAACAGCCACACACACACAGCCAGAGCGGCTGACAGCCCCGCACACACAGCCACAGTGACTGACAGCCCCGCACACACAGCCAGAGCGGCTGACAGCCCCGCACACACAGCCAGAGCGGCTGACAGCCCCGCACACACAGCCAGAGTGACCAACAGCCACACACACACAGCCAGAGCGGCTGACAGCCCCGCACACACAGCCACAGTGACCCACAGCCCCGCACACACAGCCACAGTGACCCACAGCCACACACACACAGCCAGAGCGGCTGACAGCCCCGTACACACAGCCACAGTGACTGTCAGCCCCGCACACACAGCCACAGTGACTGACAGCCCCGCACACACAGCCACAGTGACCCACAGCCCCAGACACACAGCCACAGTGACCCACAGCCCCACACACACAGCCACAGTGACTGACAGCCCCACACACACAGTCACAGTGACCGACAGCCCCGCACACACAGCCAGAGTGACCAACAGCCCCGCACACACAGCCAGAGTGACCCACAG
The DNA here is from genome assembly GCF_050655825.1 of Lonchura striata. Classification (NCBI taxonomy): domain Eukaryota; kingdom Metazoa; phylum Chordata; class Aves; order Passeriformes; family Estrildidae; genus Lonchura; species Lonchura striata. The sequence continues at coordinate 16,271,583 of NC_140710.1, forward strand.
CCCCAGACACAGCCACAGTGACCCACAGCCCCGCACACACAGCCAGAGTGACTGACAGCCCCGCACACACAGCCACAGTGACCCACAGCCCCGCACACACAGCCAAAGTGACTGACAGCCCTGCACACACAGCCAGAGTGACCGACAGCCCCAGACACAGCCACAGTGACCCACAGCCGCCCGTCAGGCTCGGCACACACGAGCACAGCGACTGACAGCAGCGCTGTTTCACACAGCTCACAGGCCCACGGCCGCCTCCACACCCCACTGCGGCCGCTCGCCCCACGCAGGATCCCGGCAGGCCGCAGCGGCATTCCCTCATTCCCTGCCACGGGTGATGCTCACACACACAGGCGCGAGGACACACAGCCTCCTCATTACGCCAAATAAGGATTTTTAAAATGTTAACTTATCAAAAATACACTAGAGGAATAAGAAACAGCGTGGATGTTACCCCCTACTAATGAGGCACTAATGCATAATTATTATAATACACACGCTTCTCTCCACAGAGGAATATTTATAAACACTGAAACAGTTGCGTTTGCACTGGAGTCATATGTACAATTTGTTTTTGCTCTTGCAGCTTGTGGGTTGGGTTTGGGGTTTTTCCTTACACCAGTGACATTTAATGCCTTTTGTAAGACTATATGAAAATCATATAAAATACTAGTGAAACCTGGGCCTTTACTGCTCGCTGCCCTAAGTGAGAATATAAAACCAGCACAACTAAAGGCATAACTGTTATTAAAGTATTCAATTACACCAGGTTTGGTTTTCAAGAGCATGAGTTTTAGGAGGGAACAGTAGTGGAATTACCAGAGGAAAACCTGACATACGCTGTAACTGAAAGGTGGACAGGAGTCAAAAAAAACCAAAAAAAGGCTACAGTGATGCTTTCCACTCCCTGTTCTCTCTCTCCCTCATGGCAGACACAAGCAAAACCCCCAGATGCAGAACCCCACCAGCTAAAGCCCACTCCCCAAGAGAAGGATGGGGGCAGGTGGTCATCACTCTCATCCTCAGGGCAAAGGAATCTGTGGCTCCCTGCCAGGGCATCCAGATGCCTGTTCTTGCAGCATGCCCTTGCTGCCCTGTTCTCTCCTGTTAGGTCAGCAGGACTGAAAACCCTGCAAGGTGGGTGAGGATCTCCACAGCAGGTGGAGAAGCATCTCTGAAGGCCAGGTGGTACAGAACAGCAGCAGGACCAACCCAGGTGTGCTCCACAGCACACCAGAATCACAGGCAAACCTGCCTGCATCTGGGTGGAGTTTGGGCTTAACTGCATGCCTAAATAAAAATAAATTTCCATGAACATTTAAATGTTGCTGAAGGATCCCAAGTCAGAGCGGGGAGAGTAGATTTAGGTAGGCAGAGAAGGCAGGATTGCATGTCAATTAAAGCTGAATATCAATAAATTGTATATATTAAAGAAGACAGACAGCCATCTCACATGCCAGTGCAGCCATCCTCTGTACCTTTAATGTGTAATGAAGTTCTCAATAATAAAAGCTAAACTCATTTAATTGGGTTTTGCTTATGGACCACACTAAATAATAATGACTAGGAAAACATACCAAGGGGAGTGAAATTAGGGATACAAAAAGCTCTTGTGAAAATGGAAAATATTAAACCACTACGTATTTTTCTGCTGCCTAGATGTGTTGTACTTGAGGAAACATTCTCCATCACCTTGACAGCATGCTTCTTTTCTGTATACTGAAGTTTATTTACCTGAATTATTAATGCTGCTTTTGTTTGTAGCTATATCTTAATTTTCTTCTTTTCGTTCACCTGTCATGATTGTTTTGATTCACATCCCAGAATGATGCACAAAATATTTCCTTTGGAAACACTGTAGTGTCACCAATATTTTTGCTCTGTTAACAGATTATTCTGTCTTCACAGTAAAACCAGATCATATCTTTTTTTCCATGAAAACTGTCAATCACTGAGATTATGCTTTAAATGTATTGAGCGGATAAAAGATAGAATTTAAACTACATATCATATGTCAGCAGAGAACACCGAGTGCCCTGCAAATAGGGAAAGCACACAATTCCCTCCTTCTAAATGAGAAATACGCCCACAGTGGCAAACAAGATATCCTCAAACAATTAGTGACGATCATGACAAAATTCTTTTGCATATGATGTAAGTAATGCAGCTGCAGTACTGTATTTATTATTTGTAGAAAGAAGCAGAACAAAACCCTGTGGATTTTATTATACATTCAGTCTTATTTGTTGTTTCTTTTGCCTAGGCTATGACTTTGGAGAGCAGAGAGATGCATTTATGTTTAAATGGTATTGTTTTATATATTAAGAGCTGATAAAAATTAAGGTGAAGGATTGCAGTAATTTAAAGAAGTCAAATGAATGTACACATATTTTACAATGCAGAAAAAAAGAAAAGAGAATGATGCTATAGTGAGAGAATAGAAAGTTTTAGTGATATTTCTTTAAAATATGTTCTAAAGTTTCTCTTTGGGCTGCAGAGTAGAAAGAGCATTTTAGTCATCTAGGAGTTACCTGAAATTTTTTTCTTCCACGTCCCTTTTTTCAAGTATAATGTCTAACCAACTTGTATATAAAATTCAAAAAGATTCTCCTGAATGCACAATATGGAGACACCATATGTACAAACAGCAGACAATTTCAAACAGACTAGGCTCATTGGAAAAAAACTTTTTTTTTTATTTGCCTTTGATTTCTTTCAGAAGGATAAAATGAAAGGGACAGTGATACATATTTTAAGCCCCGTGAATTCACAATGGGGCTTTAGAATAAAGAGGTAAAAACCTTTGAACTAAACAAAGGTCCATCACAGTGCACTTCTTTTTCACAAGCACCTTATAAAGAAAATTATGCCAGAGAGGGCCCAGCTGGCTTTTGCTACTACACCTCTCGTCCACAACGCCCAGCATCCTTCCCAGACCCTATCAATCTCCTGTATGCCGTGTCACTGACTCCTCTTGGACCTGATCTCTTATCTCATAGAGCTGCTTTTTCAGTGGAATGCCCTGTGAAAGTATCCACTCATGAGCTTACATCTGAGTGTCTCTTTGTACTAAGCAAAGCCAGTAGTCTAGCAGGCTGCATTAACTTGATTAAAGTAGGACCATAGACAGTTACTTAGGCTCTTACTTTGCTCTTAGATTAAAGACAAGGAGGCCTCTTTCTCTCAAGATTTTTTTCAAAACTGCAACTTTCAAAAGGGTCAGCAAAAGACAAATGCTCTTATAACAGAAGGAAAGAAGCTTTTATAACAAATGATTTCTAATTGCTCCTTTGTTCCAAAAAAGACAGCAGTTATATCAGCTGAAACATAACAATCCAACAGCATTTCTTGATGGAAAGCTTGTACATAGGGCTGCAAAGAAAGAGCTGGGTTCCAGTAATTTCAAAAACATTATTTCCTTGTAAATAACACCTTATTTAATCCACTTAAACCCAGAACAAAATTACATATGACTGGCTGTGCATAATAGTCTATTTTCTAGTGCACCATAGAGCTTCTTATGCATTTCCTTCATTTCAGCTCTAAGGAGTAGAATAGGGAAAGTGCTCTGCCATGGGTCTTGCCCCCATGTATTACATTTTATATTCCAAAACAAATAAATTTTAGTAATGAATCAGTGGGCTAGATTCTGATCTAATGCACAGACAGATTGATAAACATAGAGCCTTACTTGACAAAAAACCCCACAAACAACAAAAAAAATACACACACAAAAAAACCCCCTATCTAAAATTAAAACCACAACAGGAACAATAATGTACAAACTTACATATTTAGTTAAAGGATACTTCAAAAACAATTGCTAGCAAAACAAGATCTCTATCTCAACCATAAGTCCTATCTTTAGTTAGTCTTTTGGTAATTCAACTGCTCCCAAATTCATCAAACAGGGACTCCACAGGAGTCCTGACAAAGGCACCCCATATTTTTGGAATAATTATCCACTTACAACTTAAAGAAATTTACAACACTGGTGACAGACTAAAGATACACATCACTAAGATCACCCAGAAAAGAGAAAGCAAGAGGGTGCATGAGAGAAAGAGAGTATAAGTATTTGTGCATATGAATAAAGAGGAGAAAATTATACCTGGCAGTATTGTGGAAAGTGAAATTGAGGTCCCTGGTGTCAGGATTGAACCTGCTTGTTTTCCCTCCTTTATTTGTACTTCTCTCTTTTGATATCTGTAGATCCCATAGCTATACAAGAGACCTATGCTGATTCTCATGGAGTCTTCTTAGATGCACATGTGCTAAAAAAGGGACTGGAAACTAAAAGTATTGTTTGGGGCAGTACCATCAGAAGTTAAAAAATATTAATGCTGGGCTGAGCCAGTGGAGCAATAGATGCCTTCTCCCACAAACACAAGGGAGTTGCCAGAGATCCATTACCTCAGAAATCCCATATAGAGAAGGATCATCCATAGTAACCAGCTCTTTGCAGCTTTCTGGGCTTGTCCACAGAGAGAGACTTATTAAGCACATTCAGAAGGCAAAATACCAAATGGTGCATACCTGTCCCATACCTATTACAGGGCAACCATCTCTAAAGTGACAAAGGACAGAACCAGACTCATTCAATTTAAACTGACTGCTGATCAAACCCATTTATCTTCTTTAATAAGTGCTAAGAGATCCCACCTGACTTGCCCAAGGCACCCTGGGACAAGCTTGCTGTTTAACTCCTGCAGCTTCACTCCGATCTGCTCTAGCAGCTGGGCTGTGAGTCAGTGCATTGCCTGTCTGGACACAGAGAGTTCTGTGGTACAATCATTCCTGTAAGGAGCTCCTGGACCCACTGGTTGTAAATAGGAACCCTGGGGATCGGCCAAGGATGTTAAGGACATTAAAGTGGTGTCTGAGGCCTTGATGTGAGTCTGCCTCAGCTTAAGGGCCCTACTCTGGCCAGCATATTGGCCTTCCTGGTGAGGGACGTGGATGTCCGACTCCCCAGGTGTTGTTCCTAGTCTTCTTCAAAGCCTCCAATTCTGCACCTAGGGCAAATCCCACGTACACATAAAGTAACTCAAATGCAGCAGCCATTGTCTTTCTCCAGACACTTTAAGTACCTGGTCAGTAATAGGTTAGTGATTGCAAGGACTTCCAGCCTTCTTCTTCCCAGAGCTGGTATCTACAGCCTCCCACTGAGGCATCCCACCACATACCTGGAAACAGGTACCATTATCCAAGAGCTCCAGCAGCATCCTGGAGCTGGGGAAGATGCTTCTTCAGCCAAGGGGCCCATGAGGAGAATGCACACAGACCTGGAGGACAATTTGGGCTGGAAAGTGATTACCTCACCCACTCCCCCTTCACCAGAACAGGGCCAGCCCAGGTCCTGCTGCACCTTCTACAAGACTACTCCTATTTGCTGCCGTGAAATTTAGCCAGACCTAGGTAATTCATAAGACAAAAAAACCTTTTCACAGCTGTCTAAGTCACCTATTCATTTTGGCTTTCACACCTTCCTGCCTGCATTTGCTGCGAAGGCAGCAGAGCTGGTGCACAACATTTTAGTGAATTAGTTGCCCAGGTTTTATTCTAATCTGAAAGCAAAATGATGATATACACATATGTGTAATGTAGCACAAAGGCATGTTTACTGAAGCATGCCACCATGATGCTCCAGTTAAAAAAAATAACAATCAACAAATCTGTTTCATCCCCAGCCATACATTAGAAACTATATCTAGCTGCTGTTTAGATCATGACCAGCATAGCACTTTTGGAAAAGTACAGCTTTGCATTACAGTCCTCTGATGTGGCTCCACAGCAGTGGGTGGCTGGGGTTAAAAACTGTATGTCTGCATGTACGTTGTTGCGTGTGTATGTGTGTCTGTGTGTGAGCATGCTTGCTACAGGCTTTAAGTAATATTTTCTAACATTTCTTTGGAATTTCCTTAATTTACAGTCATCGAGAATGAGGTTTTCAAGCAAGCATTGGGAGCGAAGCTGTTCCTCAACAGACACTCATGTAAATATGTTACTTTAAAAAGAAAAAAAAAACAGCCCTTTCCATCTCTACCAGTGAAATGGCTACAAATGGGCTGCCATTAACTTTTGTTACTTGAGTAGGTGCCTGTAAAGGGCCAGGTGGTGTTTATGCAGATGAATGAGCATGTTACAATGTGTTCTTCCTTTTGGATAAAACATTAGCGTATCAGATGTGACAAATCAGATGTTCATCTTCCGCACTTCTGCATTATTTTACATTGAGAATTAGATAATGTGCTGGCTTAGCTTTTTACTTCGTGTTTTTTTTCCCCACTTCTTCTCCTCAAGAATAATTTTATACATAAAGTTCTTCCAACATTCTGCATAATCATAGTCTCACCGTGTGTCTAACCAGCAAGGTATTATGGTAATTGTGTATTTCCAGGTAGCGGGCTTTGCATCAGATGGAAGTGAACATTGTTTAACACACTGCATAATTATTGTGAAATGGAAATAATGGACCTACATGTTCAGGGTTTTTTTAATTCTGTTTCCCTACCAGAGCAGCAGATAATTCTTGTGTCTCCAGCAGCAGCGGCAGCAAGATAAATATTAGAATGTCTTACAACCAGGGTATGCAAATAATTGAATCCTCAGTTCAGTGGCTAAACTGAAAAAAAAAACAACCTTTCATTTTAAGCTGACAAGAAGAAAAGGTATTTGGGTTGCATAAGAAGAAGAAATAAATTGTATTTTGTGCTTATGACTAGTTTAGTTGTATTTAGCCAAATCTGGTGTCAACACATAATCCTTAGATCTAAAAAATCAGAACTTTTAACTTTAAAAAATCCCCAAGCTGTTTTATTATGTCATTTTGTCTATTTTTGTCTATCTGAAAACATTTGAAGATTTCCATCTCAGCCATCAGGAAGCAGCATTTTTAATGAGTAGATTACGTGCCTGAGATATCTCACTTCACTCTGATTCAAATGTTCAAAATTAATTTCAAGTCTCTCTGACAACTGGGCCACAACTGTCCTTCCATTTTTATGTTATTTCTTTATTCTGTCAAATCAGGGCAGTTTTCCACTTTGAGGAAGTTGAATATATTCAGCAAATGACATAGTCATGGCCCATATGCCCTGTGTATTTTGCTATTAATTTTCCTCAGAGAATTGATATCTGCATAGTTACTCTGTCCTGGTCTTAAACCCTGTGTAGACCTAATTCCTTTCTTTACCAGAAGCATAAGCCAGTCTAGGAGGAAAACTAAGGATCCACAATTACTTGCACTGGAAAAGTGTTATAACAGTGCCCAGCATAGCTAAATCCAGATACATTCCAGGTGTGGGGTGAAATCCATACCATGGAAATTCAATTAGTGGGAATAACAAATTGGTGGCTGATTGCACTAAAACGACAAACTGTGAGTACAAGACTAAAGGTTTGTACTTGTCTACCTGTGTAAGGGCTCAGCAGGCCTCATGGTTGCAGAAAGTCTTTGTTGTACATGGGTTTCCCAAGCACTGCCTGTAGGAGATGAGCACCAATGGGATGCTGCAGGGAGGACTGCACAGCAGAGCCAGCCCTGCAGGATTTGTAGGGGAAAGAAAGACCAGGATCTCCTTGGACCACAGAAACCTTTTCTTGGCAGAAAGGTGAGTCCCTCCAGGGGCAGAGAATGATTCAACTTGCCCAGAGTCTGGCTTAACCTCATGCAAACAAATCATGGGACTAGAAAAATTCTACCGGTGTGAGGTACTTGTTTTTTAGCATTAAATAGATGCATTTATAGTTTGCCAAGCTTCACTTTGTATGAGTGACACCAACAGAATTCACAACTGCTCCAGTTAAATGCACAGCTCATTTCTGTCTACATCTTAGGCAACATGTTCAAATGTATTCAAAATCAAGGCTGCAAAAGAATTTCTCATCATCAAAGACAGCACTTTTAGTTCCAATAATTGTGTTGTTTTGTCCTGTGCAAGGCTGAGAGGATAAAACAATGCTGCTGGGGGACAGCAGTCACAGTACCTGTGTGGTCTCACTTCATGTGTCACACAGCCAATCCCAGTGCAACTGCTGCACATGGCCCCATGGGGATAACCTGAATTTAACTTCTGATGGCAGAGGAGTCTCAACACACCCTGAAAGACACACACTATTAGCTGGTCCTTGGTTTGGCCACCCCAGTCTCAGGAGCTGGTATTAGGCAGTCTGTGGCTCTTACCAGCTCCAGACCAATTTACAAAGGGTTGACTTGATCTCCCTGGTGAAATTACAGGGAAAAAACTCTAGCCAAACTGTTGCTAATATGACAGCCTAAAACTGGACTCCAGCTTGGGGGAGACTTTTCATTAGGAGCTACACATTTTCAACCAAGTGAGGATGTCCCTCTAAACCTCCAGGTCTCTCTGATATGGCAAGTGCAGGAGGTACACACTGAGCACCACGTTGGGGGCAAGCACAGAGGTACCTGTGCAGTTGCAGGCTGGGGGACATGCCAACAGTGCCTCTCACGTCGCTGGGACCCTGCACCGGCCAGCACCTGGAAAGTTGGCCAGCATAGACACGCTGCTCTCTCCAAAGGGGTCCTTCGCATCCCAAGGATTCTGAGGAGTAATTTCTCCTTTACTTCCAAGGGTATTGACAGGGTAAGGCAAGTAGCATCACCCTTAAGTGGACATTTCTTCTACAGCCTTATTTTGTCTGGCTGCACGTTTGCTTGCTCCCTACCTTCTTCTGGGATCAGTAAGAGAAGGCTTTGCACGTCTGCTGCTTTCTGATCTAGCCCCGTCCCCAGCACCCAGCTGAAATAAACACAAGAGGAAGAGCTTATCCCACGTCTCTTACCTGGAAAAAACCTTCCCTCCAAGGATCTCAGTACTCCACAACAAAAGTTCTTGTTGGGGAAGGAAATGACCATGTTCTGCATGTTTCATCAGTACCAATGACCTCCTCATCTCTATGAACATAACCAGAAAATATGGACAAGAACAAGCATGTCCTCATCTCACACCCAAAACCAAAAGTTTACATCAAAGCACAGCCTCACCAACACAGATGTTATTTTCTGTTTAGGGAATCTTACTGCAAAAGACTAATAGTTATTTTACTCTACAAAGAGCATTGCCACAGTGTGAGCCAAGAGCTTTTTTTCCTATTCCATGTGACCCAGGCAGTAGCACTCTGGTTTCAACTTATTTAAAGGAAGTGCTGCTGGGGAAAATATAACTAATGAAAAACAGCCATCGTTTTATCTTCCTGTACATCGTGTTAGTTTTATTTTAAAAAATAAAAAGGAAAAAGAAATAAAAGAAATCAAACAATAAGAGTTATCAATCCCCATCCATGAGTTACTCAGATTTGGTTTAACACTGCAGGTCTCAGCATGTATAACTCTGATTTCTGCTAACTGGTCTCAGTCTAGTATTTTCACACTTTTTTTATACTAAATGCTTACAACTGGTCACTCCACTAGAAACTGTCACCATGACACCTTTATTTAGAATTTTAACAACACAAAAAGCACCAGAAATGAATCTCAAAATAATAATATTTTATTGTTTGCATTGCAATAAATTCCTGCAAATGCATCCCATTATCTTTTTATACAATTAAACACATAATGCCTAACTGTTAAAGTATCAGCCCAGCTGGGTACAGATGCAGTCTGCTGCCAGTCTGAACAGACCTCGGCTGTCTTTTAATAATTACCCGAATAAAAGAAAAACGATGACATGCTGTAGTTTGCTCATCCAAACTGGTAAAAAGCTGTTTGCAAAGAACAGCTACAAGGGGAGTGAGACACTGGGCTTTGCTAATAAATAATTCTCAGAAATATCAGTTCTCAATTTACTACTTGTACACCATGGGCCAGTCAAAACTTGCCGGATGAGCCAATTTGCCACAGCTCTTGTTTTGAGTCTTTGTGAAGCCGCTGCATGAGCACAGTGGGGGCTGCTTGCATCTATCCCTGGAGTCAATCAGTGGGCCTTTGTTTCCTGCTGGTCAAAAATATCAGGTGGCTCTGAGAGTCTAATTATCAATGAAAAATTAAATTCAGTACAGGAACATAGCCAGGAGTTGCCCCCTGTGCTCTGCCCTCATTCATGGGGTGTGAGTATCAAGATATTTGTTATAATTCAAAATGCATTCAGGCCAAATTGGGAGCTTCAGGGGTGGGAAAGACAGAAACCTAAATGTGAAAACAAGAGTTGAGAACCTCACAGGCAAATCAGCAAATTTCTCCTTTTACTCCCTTAGCAAATGGAGTGTGCCACTCTAATTATGCAAAGAGCTTTCTCCAAGACACCGCCCATCAGGGATTTCTCATTGGGAACAGATTAAGCCAAGTATACACCTATGTGACTTTCTGGTCTTGGAGCGGTTTGTAAGTTGAATCCACTACCAAGTCCAGGTCTAGCTCTCTCAGAAATGGAACAGGCACAAACAGAGACACTGGCCAGAGCACAGAGATTAAACCCCCCAGAGAAGGAACTTTTAGCTCAGAGACACCTGTTCAGCATTGCAAATCACAGAAACCAGAAGAAGCCAATGAAAGCAATCTCTAGATAAGACATTATGAATAGAGAACAAGAAAAAGCCACTAGAAATAGTACACAATGGACAAGTACAGGTATAATGTCCATCCACCTCCATTCAACTTGCTGAGACAAACCAGCCATCTCAGATGCTTGCCATGGAACAGCTCTGAGCTCCTGCTTACACTGGGCTTTCTACTTACTTAAGTGTAAGTCAATCCAAGTAAACACAACTGAATGTGGCAGACTGTATTTCTTTACCTTTTGATTTTTTTCCAGCAGTCAATATTCATGATTTTTCACAAGGGGTGAATCCACTTCCCAAAAGGACAATAACCACTGAAGCAGAAAGGGAGATGTAACACAGATCTGTGGGAGCTAATAGAAGGCATTGTCTCTGCTTCTTCCCTGGACCATCACTGTCCTTGCTTTTGAACACGTATATTAAATGCTCCCACCTCTCCAGGTCATGGGTGAGGTATCATTTGGAAGGCTGTCCTCACCCACAGATGGAAGAGGCTGCACACAGCCCCAGGAAGGACCCCTCCCAAGGCACTCCCACCAACACCAGCACACTGAACTTGACTTCCCTTCACAGATATTCTTGGTAAACGTCATGTTATACCCAAAGAAGAAAGCACACACTATTCAGGGGGAGTAGTGACTCTGTCTGTGTATGTGCCCTATGTCATGCATCTTTTGATTACAATATGTTTGGTTTTGCTTAAGGAAACTGATGTATCAGGAGTATAGGATCCTGGTTCAGAAAGGCTTACAAGAGCAAACAGCAGAAGAAACCGAGACATGGTGCTAATGAGCAGCAGTACAAACATGGCTGTACCAAAGTATTACAGCTCTTGAGGCTCTAAAACCCTATTTGCAGCAGCACAGCAAAGAACTGTGCCAGCAAACTTCAGGTAGCTAAAAACCTTTTCTGTCAGAGTGACTTCTCCCCACAAAATGCATAATAAAAGGACCATAATTGTTTCACATCTCAAGAAAAGAAGATAAATCTGTATCACTCACTTCATATGCAAATATGTTCAATTAGTCCAGATTAGCTTTCCTCTGTACCTGCGCAATAGATGCTCTGTGCCTTTTTTTTTTTCTGCAAGAAAATTTTTAGGTGTTTAGTTAAAACACCTTCAATCTGCAAGTCTTCCTAGGTATATATCTGGAAATCACTTCCAGTTCCTCCATCCCTAGCATACAAGATGAACTATGGTGACTGCTCAGAACTCTCCATCCTGAGAGCTTTCCCAGAAGCAACTTACCCAAAGTTGGCCACCTAGACACCAAGTGGAGCACCCACCTTCACACCAGATTTTTTCTAGCAGAATACTATGCATTCATATTAATTTTGATTAGCCATGTGGGTTGGACACTCATTTTTGTTATAAAGCCTCTGGAAACTGCATTATAAACACACAGCAGATCAGAGTGGTGGAAGGGTAGAAGTTGCTGAATAGAATGTTCTTTTTCATTCACAGTTTAATTACAATTCCTGGTTGCCTCTCCTCTCACTGGGAGCTCAGGGGCAAAGATTGAAGGCCTTCTGCAACACATGAAAACCCAAACCTATAGACTTTCCTTGCACACTGCTGTCACAGGGCTGTTCCACAATTAAAAGGTATTCACACAAGTAAAGAATGATTGTACAGAGGTATTGCAGCATCAGCTTCAAAGCTGGCTCCTGCCCCAGAGGATCTGCTGACAGTTCATCCCCCTGCACCTCCTCTCTGAACTGGCTGCTCTTCTCAGGAATTGCAGTCTTGGACTTCACCAGCCAAATTTGGCCAAACAAATATCGATAAAGTTCTTACAACAGGCAAAAACTATCAGAAAAATGTTTTGAATAAATGCATTTCAATATTTTCAGCCTTTCTGCCGTAAAAACTGAAACACCTCAAGATAGTTTTAAATGCTGTTTAAGGTTGCATCATACATTTTTACATCATAAATTATTAAGTGACTTAATGGACAATGCATTAGAAGGAAAACAGGCAAATTACAGAATAATTTAACTGTTGCAAAGAAACAGAGCAACTTGCAGGACGTAAAACACTCTATTTCGACACAGAATGCCTGGAGCTAAAGCAATTAAGGCTGCAAAATATTGCCGGCTGACATGATGTGTATGTAAATTTGTCATTCATTGGCAAGGGTTTGTAACAATCACAGTAATGTGCACAATAAAACAACCATGTGGTATAAAATGCTTTCTGCTAAGAGTACTTGGAAAATTGTGCTTATGTATCATTTAAGCATATCGCTATTATACATACAGTAGTAGTTTATTACAAAAGATCCCACTTCAATACTGGTAGCTCAAAGAAAGACAGACCTTTGAAATGTTATTTACCATTGTTTGTGTGCAGGATCATGAAGGAAATAATTTTAAAGTTCCTTTTAAGACCTACTGCTGCTACTGTAAGATTTACACCAGAGATTCAAATTCTAGTGAATCATCTCCTCCACGCTAGTTTATAAAAGCTCACAAACGCCCTGTACTTTGCCAGGAGAGCTAGCAAAGAAAGAGATGCCTCAAAAATGCCAATACTTATATGACTGAGTGCATTATTTTATGTAAAAGTGAGAGCAGTAAAAGAGGCAATGAGACCTTTTGAGCCCCCATCAAAAGCAGTAGATTTAACTATCGGTCTTTCTGATCTGCACATCTGCACAAGCTGCCAACACAAGGACAAGGGAAGGCCCACAGTGCTGGGGGCAAACCCAGCTCTGGATGCCCCTGCTCCTCCCCAGAGGTGGTGGAAGGCAGGAGTCATTTGTTCACTGAGATCTTTGTGGCAGGTAACACAGTCCTGGGGAACCTGGGGCAAATCCCAAGCCCTTTATTACATAAAGAAGTGGGGGGAAAGCCAGAGAGGACACTGAAGGAGCCTCAGATCCCCCCAGGCTGTTTTCCCATGTCCCAAAAGTGCTTCTACTGCTTTCTAACTCTCTCCACCACTGGCACCAGGAGGGCACCTTGGGCTGTCTCAGACACGCTTGCACACTCCAACCCTCTTTACAGACAGACAGGCAGTATGGCTAACCAGTAGATTAAAAAGACAAGAGACAGATCCCAATGTAAACAAACATGACACCCCACATGAGGAGCCCTGGATCTCTCTATGGGCCGGATGGGTCCATGAAATTGTCAGGATTCCCCATTTCAGCTCATTTTGCCCTGATGCACATCCTGCCAGCACAGTCCCACACTGCAAGCCTGGTTTGATCCTCCCAGCTAGACCAGGGCTCCTCAGCAACAGGAGACTGCTGAGAGCAAACCCTTCTCCAGCCAAATCTTCCCATGCACCTCTGCAGTGCTGTCCCAAATTACATCCTTCCTTCCAGCGCTTAGATACCTTCATCCTGTTTTATCTCCCTCTGCCCAAAAAAAATCTCTTCACAATCAGGGAGGACAAAGTTGGTTTTCTTGTTAAATCTCTTGTTCTCAGCTGGATTGTCTTAATATATTATATGTGAGATCACTGACCAGAATTGGACCTTGGCATGGAAGGGGCATGAATGAGGTCTTGTCAGCAACACTAAGGGTTCTCTGGGGCACAGGCAGCTTGGTTCCCAGTGACACCTTGACCTCCACTAGCCCAAGGGAAACATGGGATTTTCCCAATACAAGAATTTAACACCACATCTATTGTCTTTGAACATCCTATTTGTGATGTATAGAAAAGGAGCAGATACCCCAAAGGGTTGTGCTTTTTGACAAGCAAGAGTGAGGTGAGCATTGCCCTGGGATGCCCCTTTCCCTACACTGCATCCTGACAAATGCACCCTGATGAGGACAGTGGCAAAACAGTGACATTGCAGAAGGAATTTGGGGCAACTGAATTCTACCATGGAGGCTGCAAGCAGATACTGAAGACAGCATCTCCTGCCTTCCCACCAAAACACCAGGATCAGCCAAAAAAAACCCTACAGTGCAGCAGCTCAGGGCTAGCCTCTTCCTCTGGGCCCCTGGGCAGCTGTCACTAGAAATTCAGAATTTTCAGGCAACTCCTGGCAAATGATGATGCTGTAGCAGTTCCTTAATACATTATCTGTTTCTCACCCAACATCCTCACCCATTCTTTTCAAGTCCCTTTCTTGTACTTTGATCCCAAAGGGTAGGAGAAAGGCTGAGGGAAGAGGGTGAATTTTAAACCACCATTCCACATAAATAGAATAGGTTATGCATTCCTTTCTGAAGTACGGTATTAATCCCAATTGTGCTATAAAATATATATGACTCACTTGAGCCTTGTTCTCTAGTGAGTTATGAACTATTATGTCACTCATGGGATAAATATTATGTCTCTTAAGAGACTATCACCTTTCCTCTACTTCATAATATAAAACTTCATTGAAACCTGCCGTGCCTGATATAAGCAAGTTCTTGTCATGCACATTGAACCTTTTTTATTTTACAGCTTCATTCATTTAGCTGATATTCACATCAGGATGAGTTCTTTCAGATGCAGCATAAGCATAAATTAGTATGTAAGAGAAGTAGTCATTTAGCAGAATTTTTTCTTTAATAAATCTAGTGATATTTATATTTCATCACAGAGCAGAAAGATTTTTTTACACATTTAAAGATTTATTCCTGTAGTAAGTAACCAATTAATAGGGCTTTAGCATGCAGACAGGATTTGTATTTATGCTGAAGAAAATATGTTCTCATTATACTTTTATTCTCATGTTAGATTTATTGTGGGTTCCACTATAATTTATTTTAGTAGCTCCATTTTCTAATTCTTTATATTTACATGTCTTTTCCAACAAAAAATAATAATACATAAATAATACCTGACAACACTTTGCAGATTTTCTCTATTTGTATGCTTCAATTCTCCAAGCATCTTGGAATGGAAATGCTGTGAACTACAAAGGAAATCTCTATGTGATCTCTATTACATGAAAAATTATCATTTTTATATCCTCTTCACTCTGCCAAGTTCTTTCCAAGTTTCTGTTTGCAATGCATGAAATTAGGCAAGCAATGGTAACAAACCTAAGTAGGAATACTCACTACATACACTTACATTTTCAAAGTGTTGCTGCAATTAGCAGTGTCAGAGGACAGCCTGCTGCATTGCAGCAGAGAGCTCCTTTCCTATTTACTCTCACATATATTTTTCTATAGGCTTTGTGGCTTGCTGCTATGGGATTTATGATAACACAATCCTACCCCTGCTATCCTGCAAACCACTGCCAAGAACAATGTTCAGTAACCCTTGGCCTAGTCCCTAACCCAGCCTTTCCACTGGTGTGCAGAGGGATGGGAGCCTGAAACTAAAGTGGGACCAGCCTCACAGTCCCCTGCCAACATTTCCAGCATGAGAAGATCTTATGCTGAGCAAGTTTCCACACATGCTGATGTCCTAATGGAAAGATCCTATAGGGTGCTGTACAGCAGCTTTCCTGAGCCTGTGCTGTGCTCAGGAGCAGCTTCCTTGGGCAGCCCATCCAGAGCTTTAGGCCCAGCACTAATCCCAGTGGGTCAGACTGGTGGCAGGGCACAGGCAGGGTACTGCTGGAGAGCCAGCTGAGTTACACTGCAGACATCACACTGTATGTAAGAGCCAAATCTGGTCAAGTGCTGTTGCAGTGGATGTTGCTTTCATTTTGCAGTGTACCCTCTGCTGGGGAAAAAAAAAGTGACTTTGTGTTAGATATCACATCTAATTATTCCTGTTGGGCTGGCCCAGAGAAATGTCAACAGTGCATTGTAAGTGCTAATTGGGGTGTCCATGCTCTACAGTAGATTTGGGATACAACACCCAAGACTGGGGAGGTTAAGCATGCTTTAGAGTACTGTACTGTAATGAGCTTAGTCTCCATGGAAGAGGCACAGCTTTGCTATGCACACTTTGTGCTGCACTGCCCAAAACACCCACCAATGTGCTGGTTAAGGCAGGCTGCCCGTGGCCACCACCAGTGGCCAGGAAAGGTGAGCAGGATTCTGAAGGCATGATGCCAAATATTTGGCAAAACAGACTGGGGTGGAGAGAGAAGGAAAGAGAAAGAGAGAAAGGAGAAAAGGAGGAAAATAAAGGGAGGAAAAAGACTGCACAAGAGGGAAATAAATAAAAAATTGCCAGTGTGCTTACCTTGCCTCCCGCTGTTTAGGCAGAAAAGCTCGCTAGTTTTTAGACTCACAGCTGTCACTGCCTATACTGGGGCTCCATTGGAGACACATGCTTTGCTGCTTTTTCCACAGACCCCATGATGCTTCTGAAGAAATATTAATCCAACCTTATTTCATAATTTCTAATCCAGAAAAAGTACATTATTTTTGTATAGAAATAGTGATGGTACTTGAACCCACAGGATCCAGCCAAATTACCAGTGGCAAACCCCCAGAACAGGCTTTTTTGACAACCTTCATTTTCCATATTGCTTTTTCCTGCTTTAGAGCACCAGTTGGAGGGCAGCTGCCTGTTCCTTTTACAGTGCTGGGGTAGCAGTGTCTGCTGTGACATCCCACCCTTCTATGTTCTCAGTGCTGTTTCATCATTTTTACCAGGCTGTCCTTAAAACTTTCAGGAATTCTTTTCATTAGATCTTCACATAATGAAACAAAAGTATTTAAAACTACAACAATCCTGCTAGTCTATTGGGATATAAACCTGAGAGGGATCTACGCCAAGCTCTTTTGTGTCATGAGGGGACCATTTGTGCCCCTCAGTGCATTTTTGCTGCTTCCATGGACAGTATTGCATCAAGTCCTGCTTTAAGCAAACCCTACAACAGAGTGTAACTCAACAGAAGCAAGCTTCAAGCCTGAAACACTACTTGTTCAGATGTTGAGGCAAGAATATGAGAAGGAAATCTGAAAGACTATTGTAAGGACAAAAATGACACCTCAGATGTATTTTGTGTTTCACACAATTCTGCCAGCATTATTACCCCATATGCTAATGCAGAAGAGGTAGGCAATTATTCCCAAACTTGCTTCATTTCACCTGTTCTTCCTGACCTCAGATTAAAATGTAACAGTGCCAGACTCCATAGACAATATAGGGCAAAAACTCACAGTCAGACTGTCAGCAAAGGGCTGTGCTGAATCTGGGGATGAGGTCTGGGGAGGGAATTGCAGGAGATGTGCTGGCTGAGAAACTCTTTGAGCCATGGGCTGCATCCTTCCAGAGGGGAAGGCATACAAGAAGCTGCACCTCTACCATATGTATTCAGTGAGATGAAGCTGCTCTCTGAGACAACCCACTAAGTGCAGGATTTGCCAGCTGTTCTCAGTGGTGGCATCCTGAGGTTGGTCACCTGGGAAATTCTCTTTTCCTGAGGGAGAAGCTCCAGTTCCTTTTTCTCACTCCATATTCATCAAGACCAGAGCAGCTGAACAATTGAACCAAATTCTGGTAATAGGTGTTCTACCCTAATCAAGTGTGAAACAAGTCATTAGACATTGGCTAAGCTGCCCACCCACCCCAGATACCCAGATGTACCCATACACTGCTGCGCAAATTCAGAGGCAGATGTTGTCCTGCATTTTTTTTTTTAATTATATCACCCATGAGGACACCTGTACTTGGTATAGAAAAAAGTGAGAGATATTTGCACATACATGTCAAGCTGGAGAAAAGGCCACCTGAATTTACATGAGAGTGTAACAGTGTACAAATCTCTGGATGCCTGCTGCAAGGTTTAGGAGAGAGAAATATGTCAAACAGCTGGAAACCTACCTAGAAACCATGTGTGCACAGCTTTAATCTAGGTATCTCTGTCTCATATTTTACATAGATGATGTATACACTGCGCTGCCACAGAGTAACACCTACTTCATGTATACTGCAGAAAAGGAGGATGAAAAAGAAAATATTACTCTTATTCTGCACATCTTCTTTACTGTCTAGATTCTAGTTGTATTTTTGTTTGCTTTCTGAAATAGCTGAATATTGGGAGGGAGTTTGTGACAATAAGCTAAATAAATATTTAATGGATCAGCACTTGTCATATAGTTTTTGTGCACCACCACTATCGATTTCCTGGTAGTTCTCCTTCCCTACCCAACTTCATTAAAGAGTAAAAGTAAAGTAATAAGTCATTTCACACTCTGTCTGACCATTATACAATAATAGCAAGATTTCATGCAAGGGTACAACATTATGCCCATCTGCAATCACAGTCTCTTTGCAAAAATCTCAATTCACACTTCACATGCAGCTAACCTTGTTACCATTCCCTTCCTAAACCCATCAGTCTTGCAGCTGCACGTCTTCACAGCCCAACATCTTAAAATTCATCACTTTGACACCCTTGCATCCCTACAGGTCAAACTAAAGACACCAACCAAGAATAATTAAGGGGTACCCCAGATGTTTAGTTTACTTCTAGCCAACCTTTCCCAGAACTAGGTACAGTTCTCTGTTCATATGCTAAAGATCCATGAAAGGTGCTTGTTTTAAGGGAACAAGACGACCAACAAATTTCAGAGGTCTCTCCCCCTCTTTTCTTTTTTCTTTTTTTTTTTTTTTTTTTTTTACAAGTATAGCTCTTTGTAGTTGGAATTTGAACAAGAAGTGTGATAATGAGTAGGTTCAGGGAAGGAAAGGTGTTATCTCATTAAGGTAATTACTAAGACATTCCCACCATTACCTCGGTTTGAAAATGTGGCAATTAAAGCGCCCTACATGGGCTCTCAGAGATGAGGGAACAAGACAGTCGGGACAACTTTGGTGTGCCCGTGCTGGAAGGGAGGGGAGCGCCGATCCCGAGGGCCAGGGCCCGGTGCAGCGGCGGGGGCGGCCGGAGCGACCTGCGGCGGTGCCCCGGCCGAGCGCGGTGCCCGCGGGGAGGGCGCGGCGGTGGCGGGGGAGCCCCGGGGGAGCCCCGGGGGTCCCGTCGCGCCCGCATCCATCGCTGCCAGCGCAAACTGCCTCGCTTAGGTTCCTTTGAAATCCGCAAATTTTAAGGACCGGCGTTTGTGAGCTTCCATTAATAGAAGCGACTTGTGAAAAATAGGGCATATGAATATGGAAAGGCATTTTTAATGCGATGGGCGCTTGGTTGGACCCGTTCTCCGGCTGGAAACACGCAGAGACAGACACGGGCTCCGGCTGCCCCACGGCCCTTGAACGGCTGGAGCAGCCCAAAGGAGGAAATAAGTTCGGGGCTTTTTCATGTAACGGGGGCACGGGGGAACTTGCGCCTTCGGGGGTCGCACACCCGCCCTCCACCGGTCCCGGTGGGTCCCCGTCCCCATCAGCTGTGACCCTCCAGGGATCGCGGGGGTCATTTCGATGCTATCGCCGAAAATAGAGCTGGCAGTTTCTACCACGGGACGAGGGCACAGAGCCCCCTCAGTAGGCCAGATTCCCTGTACCCCCGTTTTCTTGCAAATGGAGCTCCCCTATAAACTGGCTGCTGGAAAAGGAACCCAGCGCTATCACCGGCGGGAAACGTGGGCTTAGCAGAAAGACCGAATAGAGGAGGGGGAAAGCGTGTAAATTTCAACCTGAAACGGTGATTCACCGCCCATGCTCACCACCGCTGGCCTGGGAATATTTCTTACATTATGAAGCCTTTTGCTCTTTCCACAGGTGAGTTCAGCCTAGCTGCACTCGCTCTCTATGTCCTGGGTTTCCGAGGTTTTCGAGTGGGCTGCAATAAGGACTTCGAGTGACTTACATCATCAGTAAATGCATTTGCACAGAAACATGGTGTGAATTTGGAAGAAGGTAAACTCTGGAAAGGCAGAACATAAGAAAAGTTAAAAACTCACCCTCACAAGAAACACTAAAACCTGCAGGAGTGATAGCCAAGCCCCGGAGTGCCAATTCAGCGTTACATGCGGGCGGTGTGTTAAACGCAACCGGGGCAACCGGCACGGCAGGGAATTCCGCTCGGTGCTGCTGAATGGCTCCCAGCGGCTGAGCCGGACTCGCTTGCCAGGCTGCAAAAGAAGATTAAGCTCCGGAGCACCCAGCTGCCACAGCGGCGCCAGGGCTAGCACCCTTGGAGCGGTACAGGCAATAGGCAATGCTCGTCCCGTACTCCAACCCAGCGGAGTCGCCCTTCTCGCTTTTTGCTCGAACGATGGCCAAGTTAATCCCCCGAGAGGGTGAAGTAATTAAACATGATCCTGCTGCTGCATCCCTCAAGAGAGCCCATCAGCCAAGGGCAGCGGTGCAGCCTGCCCGCGGCTCTGCTGCCGGAGCTCAACGAGCCATCGAAACCTGTCTGAGCGTAGCAGGGGTTCCTCGAAGGAGCCTCCTGTGCCGTGCCCACTTGTGAAACACATAGCACGGCCCAGAAGAAACAAACTAAAGGGGAACCGAGCGCAGGGTGTCCAAAGGGTCAGGTGTCTCCGGGGTCCCAGGGCAGACACGCTGGTGTCAATCCCGAGCGACGCGACACGGGAGAAGGGGAGCGGCCCTGCCCCGTTTTTAAGCCCGTCTGCTGGTGCGTGGGCAAAGCTTAAACACCCGGCACAAAGCCTTCGGGAGGCAACCCCCGCTCGGGGCCGAAGGGCCAGGTCCGGGCTAGGACAGGGACACTCTCCAGGTGCTGGGTGGCGGGGAGGGGAGCCAGGCAGCGCTTCGGCAGCAAGAGGCTGTGCCAGCCTCCTTCATCTTCACCATCGCCCGCCGGCAGCCGCCGGGGACGGAGGCTGCGAGCTCCTGGAGGAAGGCACTCCCGCGCCGCTCGCCCGCCATCCCACGGCCGGGCGCTCCCGCGGGGCGGGCCGGGCAGCCCGCGCCTCCCGGAGCTGTCCGCGGTGCTGAGGCCGGGCGGGGCCGCAGCCGCCCCGCTCCTTGCGGGCCACTGTCCGGCACGGGGAGAGCACTCACTCCCGGCCACCCCGCGGGCTGCCGCGGTCCCTCGCCTACAGACAGCCCCTCTACAGCCTCACGGACCGTTTCCATGCTCAGCGCACGAACAGCTAGGTCTTTTCCAGCGGGTGCCGGTATTTCCCGCTGTTTGAGGCTATGAGAGCCTGTCCCGTTCGTCTGGCAACAGATGAGCTTGGTTGTTTGTTCACAACCACTTCCAGGGCCGAGAGTAGGTCCTGGCCCAGGCAAGGGCAAAGGCTGGAGAGGGACCGAGACCGTGACGATTCAGCAGCTCCGCACCAAGTCTGGGGTGGTCGCGGAAAAACAGCTGTTCGGGAACGGAAAGGGGAGAAACCCGATCGAGGCGGCCGGGAAGGTGGCGTAGCCAACGGCGCCGAGCCGTGAGCGGTGCCTGGCCCCGCACCGTGCCGTTCACCGTGCTGAAGCGGGCGGCAGGAGGCAGCCCCACGCATCCCGGCCGGGCGCCCGGCTCTTTGTCCTGCCGCAGCGCGCTTTAATGCGGGCCCGCCTGCCGGGGCTTTTAAATAGGCAACGAAGCCTGTTCCTACAAGGTTGCAGCCAAGCGACCCGGCCGAGCAATTTCGGGGCAGCCTGACCTTGGCTCGGCTCTATCCCGGAGCGGACGGGGAGCGGGACAAACGAAGAACTTACATTTGCAGCTAACTTCCCACACAGGGAAAAGAAGAGTGAAAGAGAGCGATTCTTGCCCCAGATCTCCTCCCGTTTATACCCACTTTTCAGTTGGGTCTGTAAATACGTTTCAGGGGAGGTAGCCGTTCCTCGCCCCCATCCTCCGGCACCCCTGGTTTACACACCGTCCTACACGACACCGGCAGCCCCTCCCCGTCCCCAGCCTGCTGCTGTTCCCAAAGCACCAAAAGCTCCCTGTCCCGGTGGGCACCCCGCGGCAGGCCCTGCTCTTGAGGGGGCCACTCATCTATTTTGCATGAACTTTCCTTCCTTGTTCTTACTACTTTTCAGCGAGTTTATGCTGTCAAAACCGAGCCATCGAGAACAACGAGCTGAGTACTAGCTGTTCCAGCTGGATTTCCTCCTTTAGGAAAGATGTGTTGCTTCGACTAAGGAAAAAGACCTAACGAGTCCAAATTTCCTACCTCCTTCCCCAGCCCGCATAGGATGGGTTTCCCGACAAAACCTCGGCGGCGATGCGGGGCGGCCGGACTGCTCTGGCCCCTCAGGGACCGGCTTCCGGCTCGTTCCAGTGGGGGGTACCTGGGGGCACGGCGAAGGCGCGGGGGAATACTCAGCAGCCGCCGCAACACGGGCAAAAACCGAAGTGGGCGTTCCCGACCCGCTCCCCTTTTGTTAGATCAAGGCAAAGGTCAATATGGTTTTAACGCGAATTTATTAGCACAGAAATCAGCAAGCCGCTCGCTAATTAGCAAAGCCCAAATAAACGTGCCCTGAGGCTTCTCTTTTCCTTTTTTCGTTTTTTTTCCCCCCTCCTATCTTAAAAGATAGGGGACCCACGAGCAAAAATAGAGAGAGAGAGAGAAAAAAAAAAAACAACGAAGCGCCAAACCCTCAGAGGAGAGGATAATATGGGACTTTATGAATGTTTTATAGGTAATTGCTGTATAACTTTCTAATTTCGCAGAGGGGTGTTCACCTCCAACGGCTGGGGACAGAGCCGTCCCCGGAGTCCAGAGGAGGGTCACAGCCCCCAGTCCCGACCCACACCCCTTCTGCCCCCGCGGGACGGCCGGGCGGCCCACGCCGGCTTGGG
Source organism: Lonchura striata (assembly GCF_050655825.1). Classification (NCBI taxonomy): domain Eukaryota; kingdom Metazoa; phylum Chordata; class Aves; order Passeriformes; family Estrildidae; genus Lonchura; species Lonchura striata. Next base: position 16,294,646 of record NC_140710.1, read on the forward strand.
GAAGGGAGGCGCTCGGCAGGGAGCTGCCAGGGGAAGGGATGGCGGGGGCGGAACGGGCACACACAGTAGTAAAGTTCAAAGGCCAGCGGGGCTCGGGAGCTCCGTGTCCGCCGGGACGCCTCCGCCCTCCCTGCCTGCTTCCCCTCGTTACTCACCCCGACCGCCGGCGCTCACTGCCTGTCCCAGCTCCCTGCGGAGACAGCTGCCGGGCCGGGGCCATGTCCCCAAGTTCTGCACGGCCCCGTCGCACCCACCCCAAGGGGCTACAGCCGTTACCCATTACCGCCCTGCCCAGGTGCTTAAAATAAGAGCAAGGCGCTCGACATTGCGGGGGATTTGATTTTCCTTTAAAATACAGATAGGGAAAAACAGCGCCTGTTAAGAAACAATGAGCCTAAAATTCAAAATATGTTCAATATATTTAAAAAAAAAAAAAGTGGCATCTGCCTTTTCTACTCCGGATTCCTTGAGTTCTTGTCACGGCGAAATTAGCTACCTTGAATTTTCATGTTTGTTTAAAAAAAAAAAAAAGAAAATTTAATTTTTTTCCTTTTTTTTTTCCCTGTGATTTTTTTAATCACAAAAAAAAAATCTATATTTTGTCATCTAAGCATTTATTTTACTGAATCCAAAAAGACATGAAAAGGGATAGGGAAGAACCACATTTGTTCGTTTTAAACTAACGTATAGAAGTGATTTTTTTTTTCTCCTTTTTTGGACGACATATAATAAATATGATATAGCACTCAGCACTCGGTCTGTACAATTCTGTTCGCATTAGGGAGCATGCCACTTTTCAATAAGAAAAAAAAAAAAAGGTCATGAGAAAAATCAGTGCAAAGTTCTCCGTTCCCCCGGTCTTCTCCGCCGGTCGGGGGTCGAGGCGCTCTCATTCCCTCTGTCCTCCGCAGCCGTTAGTCTCTCCGCCGGGCTCGGGCTCCCTCTCCCTCTCCTCATCCTCCACCCCCTCCGTAACTCTCCGAGCTCCAAGTCCTGCCTCGCAGGAGCCGAGGTCGGCGGGTCGCCCCGCGGCTCTGCCCGCCTTCCCCCGCGTGTGGTCGTTTCACTTACGGGCTTGGCTCTGGGTTCACGTTTCAAGAGTCCCTGCTCTGACTGATCGCCTCCCTCGGTGGCCGGTGACTGCCTGCAGAAGCTCCTGCCCCTCGGCTTCCCCTCGCTTCCTCCTCTGCGGTGCTGGGGCTTGTTTGGGGACGGGGAGGGGAAGGGCTCGTTGCGGGGACCGCGGTGCCGTTTCACCGAGGGTGCGGGGTGCCGGGCATGGGGTTGGCCAGGGGGTTGAGGGCCGGCTGCCCGCCAGGCCCCAGCCCGTGGATCAGCACCCGCGGCACCAGCGGCCGCTGGAGCTGGGGGTGCGGCGCGGGGGGAGTCCGGTACATGCTGCTGTACATGGCTGCGGCCGCCGCAGCTGCCGTCGTGCTGTCCATGCTGCCCAGCAGGCTGGGGTGATAGAAATAGGGCGAGGGGAACATCCGCTGCAGCGCTGAGTAGTTCCCGGCCTCGGCCAGCAGCTCCAGGCCCACCGCCGTCTGTCGCTTCCACTTCGTCCTGCCGGGGGGAGCAAGAGGCTGCAGGGCGGCGCCGCGCTGGGGCAGCCAGGCCGCTTTCGCGGGGCTCCGCGGGCGGCGAGCCCGTCCCCCGCGCGGCCCCGACGGAGCGCACTGGCCCCGTGGGCCCGCACACGGCGCGATCTTTCCGCCTCTGTCCGGTTTCCCCTCCGAGCCCCGCACCCCCCGATACATGCATACGGCGACTCCGGCCAAATTAATAACCGCGGTACACGGTTAGATCGCAATGCGCTGACACTAATGGTTTGCGACAGAATTAGGGTGGCTGCAACCGTATGTAATGAGACAGAAAATTACGGCAGCGTTGACAGGAGCCGGACCCCCCAGCCCGTCGCCGGAGAGGGCGCGGGGCAGCAGCCGGGAGCTCTCCGCACCACCCCGGGCTCCCGCGGGCAGAAGCCCAGAGGCGTAAGCCCTCCCCTGGCTCTCCGGGGAGACCCTGGGCCGCCGCCCTGACGGGGCCCGCCTTACCTCCGGTTCTGGTACCAGGTTTTGACCTGCGTGTCGGTGAGGTTGAGGGCGGCGGCCAAGTCCATGCGGTCCTGCACGCTCAGGTACTTCTGCCGCTCGAAGCTGCGCTCCAGCTGGTTGAGTTGATGGTCGGAGAAGGCTGTTCGTGCCTTCCGAGGCTTCTTGGCCCGCACTGGCGGGCTGTCCCGGCTGCTGCTGATCTCCCGATCGCCCTCCTCCTTTGTCCCTGTGAGTGAGCCCAAGAGCGGTGAGGACCGGCGGGACACCGGCTCGGCCCCCGCCCCGCCCCGGTTACCGGGCCCCGCCGCCCCCTCCCCGGGGACCTCTCCGGGACACGGGGGGAACGGTCAATTATGGCGGGGGATGGTGGCGGCGAGCCCGTCCGGGGAACAGCGGGATTCCCGCTCTCCGTTTCCCAACTACAGGGCTTTCGTTATTTTCTGCCCTCTCCCCCCGGCCCGAAACGCCGGGAAATCGATCTGTCAATCCGGCTCCACTCGGGCCCCAGTTTGTGGCGCTCCTTGATCTTCCCCGCAGGAAGAACAATAATCTCCCTAATTGACCCACTGGGGAGGTTGGTGCACACAAAAATGGCCAGACCAGACTGTACATCTGGTTTGGGCACTCGTATGCTAATGCTAAAAGAGCAAAATGAGCTGCACTCGCGGGCACCGCGCCGCTCTGAGCCTGGTGAAAATAGCTCAATTGAGCAAAATTAGGAAATTTTGTCCTGTTGCCTTTCGGCTACACCGGGCTGCCGGCGGGAAGGACAGTTCCACAGACACCGCAGGGAAAATATACCCTCTCCCTGCTTGCCTTTCCTCACTCTTTTCCTCATTTCCCCTTCCCACGCACACATAGCTATTTTCACTTCCGAACCCCGCACGGCGGGGGCTTCCCCATCATCACGAAATCCCTAATTGAAAAAAAAAAAAAATTGAAGATGGAGAAATAAACCTTCTATCCCGGCGCCTGGAAAACTCGAGGGTTTTGCCAAACGCACAAAGCCCTCACATCTCACTACGCCAAGCGCGGGCCGAGTTGTTGTTGTTTTTATTATTATTATTTTATTTTTAATTAAAAGTTGGGTGATTTGTTTTGGTGGGTGTTTTTTTGTTGTTTTTTTTTGTTTTGTTTTGGTTTTGTTTTGCTTATTTGCTATTAACTAGGGAAGTAGAATTTTTCACCTTAATTTTAGAGCGAATGAGCATAAATAAAAAGGCTGAATGCACTAACTGCAGCTGAACCGCCGGTTCTTAGAAAGCCAGAGAATCATTTATGTGCATTTGCATTAAAAATAAATACAGTCTGATTTCCCATGCGATCCCACTACTCGGGCTATTTCCTTTAAAACGGGGAAGCTAAATTTAAAAAAAAATAAAAAGAGGAAAGGCCAACAGATATTTAAAAAAAAAAAAGGCAAAAAAAAAAATCCGATTTGATTTAATTTCATTTCCTACCGACCTTATTCCGGTATCGTGAATCACTGAGTGGCCTCGGCAGAGCGAGCGCTCCCGCCGCAGATTTGCTCCCCAATTTTCGTTTCACCGATGCGGCCGAGCACCGCGGCGCCGGTTGCACCGGCGGGCGAGCCGGTGCGGAGCCGGGCCGCGCCGTACTCACCGTGGCATTTGATGTCCCCCTGCGTGTCGTCGCGCTTGTCGAGCTTGGCTTTAGCGTCCTCCTGCTCGAGTTTGGGCCTGAAGCTCTCCGGAGCCGCGCTGCCCTCCTGCTTGGGAGTATGGTGGGGAGAGGGGACGCTGGTACTGTAAGGTGCACACGCCGCTAGCGGTTTGCTGTCGCCCAAAATGTCCTTAATTAAAAAAGAAGAGGTGGAAGTCCTGGGGCCGGAGCTGGCCGAGCCCAGCTGTGGCGGCGGTGGCTGCGGGGGCGACGGCTGCAAACTCGGCGGCGGCGGGTGTGGGCCGAGGTGGAGGTGGTGCGGCGGCGGCGGGAGGCTTTCCGCCACCCCCAGGTGCGGCTCGGGGTGCTCCATGCTCACCGAGATGGGCGATGAGGGCGCCGTCCCCACCGTGTCGATTTCCGAGCAGGGGGACGGCGTGGCCTGGCTCCTAAAATCCGCCGGCCGGCCGTCGCCGTGGGGGCGAAAATCTCCGTTCATGACTCCGGGGCTGCCGGTGCTGCCACCCGACAGGATCGTATCTATCCCGAAGCTGGACCCGCTCGGCCCCTCCATGGCGAAACGCTCAGCGCCGCGTCCGCATCCCCGTGGGCGGCCGCGGGGGTCTCTTACCGGGGGTGGAGGAGAAGGGACGGGGGGCGGAACCGGGTTACCCCAACCCGCGCACCGGCGGCGCGGCCGACACTAACTCGGGGCCCCCGCCGAGCCCCACATCGCCGCCGGGCCGGTTCGCCGCTAACCAACTTTGTTGCGGGAAGTTGCGGGCGCGGAGCGGGGCGGACACCGGCCACTGCGGCGCGCCCGCCCGTGCCCACCGAGCTCCTCTCGGCGGCGGCGACTCCCCCCGTGACGTCACGGCCGCCGCGTCCCCCCGCCGGTTATTATAAACCCGGGCTTTTGCCGCCGCCGCTGCCCGCCCCCATTGGCGGAGGGCCGAGCGGGGCTGACGCAGCGCGGGCCGCAGCCAATCGGCGGCGGCGGCGGGGACGGACGCGGGAGGGGGGGCGCGCCCTCGCTCCCGCCCGGGCCCGTCCCCGTCCCCGTCCCCGCCGCCGCCGCCCCGTCGGGCCTCGATTCCCCGGTCGCCGGATCGGATCCCCCGGAGAATATCATCCGGTGTTCCCGGGACGGTTGCCCGGCTAAATGTCAGAGTAATGGGAAGTGCCAACGACAAGACGACGTATTAATGCTGATGAAGCGGCGTGTCAAGCTAATTAGAAGAGTAATTATAAAGGTGATAATGAATGATTTAGAGTTCTCCGAGTTTTATTTTAGTAGTAATTACAATTTCCAGGGTCCTATGAAGCGCAGCCCGACATCCCTCCTCCCGGCCTGCAGTAGCCCCTAGACCCGACCAGCCCCTAAAACATCATAAAACATCATCTGCGGCCACAGACTTCGGGGCCACGGGGGACCGGGGCACAGCACTGGGGGCGCAGGAAAGGATTAGGGCAGGATGATTACAAGAGGGATTTTGGGGGGACTGTTGTTTAGAGACGGCACTAAATACTGCCTAGTGTGGGGGGCCGCTGGCATCCCCGCTCCGCATACGATGGCTGTCCCGGTGATGGGTGCCCACTGTGAGCCTGGGGCAAGAAGCAGGGATGGAGGACACAAAGGTCCCTTCCAAACCCACTCATTGTCCTGAATGCCCCGTAACCCGGAGTGCCCAGTCCGGCCCTGCAGAATGCTGCTGTGCGGGTGTGGCGACAACGCGGGTGCACCTCCACCAAGCTTCCCACCGCGTTTTGTTCCCTGGGTAAACAGTCCTGCTCAGAGGTACAAAAAGGTGCGGTGAGCGCACGGGAAGCACGAGAGACCTCGTTCAGCCGGTAACTCGTTACGGACGTTTGGATCCGAGGTGAGACGCCGCAGCCCCGGGACAGCGGTGCGGGATGAGAAGCTCCGCCCCGACACGAGAGATGCCGATGTGGAGATGTCGCGGCCCTCTGCTCCCCTTCCGACGGCTTCGGGCCTGCCTTCCCTCACGAGGAGTGGGGGAAGGAGTTTGTCTCCTCGCTGGTAAAAAAAATCCCGGGTGCTTCCCTGGGATTCACCGTTCACCGGTGCCCTACCCGAAGATCACCGGTCCTCTCTGGCTACCGCGGCGGGAGCAGGTGCCGGCCTCAGTGCCGCACTTCGGAGAAGGCGTTTCAACATCAGCAAAGCCGGCCCACGAGCAGCCCGTTGGTACCAAACATCTCCCGCTCCATCCCAACGGGCCCGCCTCGCCCGCCCCACGGGCGCCGGGGCCGCCAGCCGTACGGTTTGCCGCCGGGCTCTGGGCACCGGCGCTGAGCCCGGAGGCTGGCGAGGAGCGGGGGCGGAGGGCCCGAAGGAGGTGTAGGGCCGCCCGTGTCCGCTGGGCGGCGGTGGCGGCCGCCCCCGTTGTCCCCGACGGGCGTCGGGCGCGGACCGGGCCGGAGGCAGCGCGGCCGCCGCAGCCCCGGTGCGGGCAGGGCTGGCAGCACGGCGGGGTGACCTCTTATCAGCACGTTCCTACAGATCGGGGCATTTGAAGGAGCAAGCAGAAAAAAAGGCGACAGAAGAAGAGGTGAAACTGAGGAGTAAAATGAAAGAACAGGAGAAAGTGAAAAATATTTAAATATCTGCAAGCGCACTGGCAGGTTTTCTGCAGCAGGGAAGCAGCCCGCGGCGCTCATGTTTGTCTTGTCTTGGTTTGCAATGTACCAAAACTATGTCCTAATTGTCCCTGGGGGAATGCGGGATCCGGGATAATATGTTACACTAGTGTAATCCTTTAACTCACAATACACCTCCCCGTCCCGGAATCGGGATTTAGAGCTTAAAGTCATGTTCTTGAAGAATGAACACCTTTCATTTCCTTCCTCTTATTTTTTAATCCTCGACTCCATTGTGCAGAAATATTTAGGGGAAAGCGGCGGCGAGTCCCGCCCCAGCCGGGGCAGCCGCTCTGCTCCCGGCCGGGCTCCGCTGAGCCCGGAGCTCCCGCAGCCTCAGCCTGGCCTGCTCCTCCGCGGCCGCCGTCGGCTGGTTCGCATTCCCGGGGCGCTGATCAGTCCTACGCGGGGGCATCTGAAGCAAAAGGCCTTCCACCTCCTGCTGGCACCCTCTGCGGGCGAGGTGACCAGCGGGACGCCCGTTGTACTTGTTGAGGCCGGGGGTGGATCATGACAGCTGCCGCCCCGTGTCCCCTAAGCCCCTGGCTGGGTGAACCTCCCCTTTCCCATCTATCCCACCCGTCTGACTGCGGGCAAAGCCACGGAGCTCCCTCTCCAATAAATCAGCAACAGCCGAATCAAAGCGATGAGCGAAGGTGCCACTCAGAGGAGTCGGACGGGGCCCCGCTCGTTAATTAGCAGGCAGCTAATTAGAGCGGCACTTAGAGCGCTAATCAATGGCCCGATGAAGGCTGGGGCAGCGAGCGGCAGGGACGGGGTATCATGTGCAGGTTCGACGCCGGTCCTTGCCTGGGGGCCGGTCCCGGCCGAGGCACCACGGACCGACCCCAGGCTCTGGGAGCGGGGTCCAGAACTGCCACCGTGCCCCCCACGGGAGGCCCGCACCCCATCGAGGGGGGCCCCGAGGAGCGGGCTGCGGGGCTCTGGGGGTCCCTCCGCCAAACAGCTCGGGGATGGCACGGCGCATCATTTCGGCCCCGGGATGGGTTACTTGCCACTCGAATTTTGGTGCGCAGTCGTGCTGGCTCACTGGCAGCACCGCAGCTCGGAAGAAGGGGGGGCTGAAGGGGGCCGGGAGGGGCCAAGCCCGTTGTACTGTGAAATTTAACAGTCTGAACATCCCTTTATTAAAAGCTGCTGCTTGACATTTACACTGTGCCAACAGACTCGCCGTCTAATCCAGGCGAAAATATATTGTACCTCGGAGTAACTGGGGCCGTTGTGAGAGACGCTACAGAACGTTTCCAAGCGGGAACAAAACGGAGCGGAGCAGCGCGGAGCCAGGCGCGGAGCGAGCGCGGCCACAGTTCGCTCGTCCCAGCCAGACACGCCGGGCGGGCGGCGGCTCTCCGCTGCCTTCTGCCTTTCAAGGATTAAAAAAAAAAAAAAAAAAAAAAGACAAAAAAAAAAAAAAAAAGGATCGAAGAAAGTTAACTTTGTGTTCCAAAATATTAATCTCACTTTTATTGCTACTGTTTTTCTTTTGTCAAATG
>NC_140710.1:16307500-16345000 GCF_050655825.1 Lonchura striata
TAGCCACAGCCCCTTCCCTGTAGCTGGGAGAGATCCTTCTGCTACTTCAGCTCCTGCACCCCACTGGAACTCACATATTGGAAAAGAGAATGGTGTATTTACCACATGTGGAGGAGGTAAGAAGATAATAAAACCACAGTGTATGTACATCTGTCAGCTCTGACCCTATTTCAGTAGCACAAGGTAGGAAAAAACACACTGTATTCTCTTAATCCAGTGAAATACCATTTTCAATGCTAGCACAGAAATAAGCCAACCCAGAAGGCACAGTAACACCTTCCCATGGGAAGATTAACCATCCTTGAGATTTTGGTTTCTTCCTGTGCTCAAACAACAATGCCCTTGCTACTGCAATAGTCTCCAGCTCAAACTACCCCTTGCACAGGGCACAGCAGAGCTCTGAGCATCACTCCACTCTTGTGGTTTTACCACTACCACAAGATGTTATCTTGTCATAGCCTCTGCACTTAGAAAGAACGCCTCTAGCTATGGTGGCCTTTAGAGAAGTCCTGTATTTTTCTCTACTCATTCAGCCAGGAAAAAGAGTTGGAGACAGGGCTTTTGTGGATGAGAGAGTCTGAGATTCTGTGGTTGGTGATGAGTGATCACTCCAAATATATTATGCCCTTACTCAGGCTCAACTCTCTGCCTCGACAAAACCCACAGAGCAGTATGTGATAGCCATGGGAAGCAGAGTTCTCAGGCATCCTGCAACCAGGAGGCCAGGTTTGCTGGGGAGAGGCTTGGCTGTAAGCCAGCGTGCAGGGAGATCTGAGGCAGCCAGCATGAATGCACATCAGCATGCAGGAAATCCTGATCCAGGAACACCCTCATCCCACTGCTGCTGGAGGGCCCAAGCACTGTGCTTGAAGCCAAAGCTGAAGGCAGGGCTCGGGAAGAAGAGCAGATGTGCGAGGGAGAGAGAAGCATAAAATTGATCGATGTCATTTTGTGTTTTTCCCTTGAACATGGTAAACTAGAACATATCCCAACCTTTGCCCAGGGGACAACAGGGATAAGCAGGGTGGCACACTTCTTACGGTCCTGAAATGGAAATAGGAGCAGAGGAAAAGAACAGGACACTTGTGCCAGCCCTATGCAGTGCATGGGAGAGCTTCAAGGCCCTTTGCACCAGGATCAAAGTCTACATTCCTATATGACTTTTTCTACAGACCAATAAATCCATTTCCCCAGACCAGGTAGGTAGAATAGCAGATTTCTCAATCAAGTAAGAGTTAATGAGGCCTCAAATCTCTTACCACCCAACATCCACTGCTTTCCAGGAAAAGCCGTGTCTCAGCCCCATATGTGCCATGCAGGTCTCTGTAGCCACACGCCACAGAAATGCAGCACATCCATCTTGCAAGCAGGAAGCAAGGGCTGAGCAGAGCCCCTGCTTCTCAGCAAAGGCAGGTTCTCTGACAGGTACCCCACTAATGCAGGATAGCAGGCACCATGATGGAACTGAAGGACAGTTTCTGAGTACAGAGAGATGAGTTAATATGATACCATCTGGCAGCAGTTTTTCATTTCTGACAATATTTAAAACATAATTTGAGCTCAGGCAGTGATAAATAGGTCTCAGATCTCACCTGACTTTGGTAACCTCTTGACCTAGGCATGTTGAGTAATTTATCTGAAGCTGTAGATTCCAATATTTTGTTGCTATATCTAATCTAAATAGACTTTTGGACACTACCCTTATTGCACCCTGGTAATCCTGGATTGATCCTGTTGAAGAAAGTGGAAGCAATGACATCTATGTTTGTCTTTCATCAAACACATGATGAAAGTTGATCGTGTTTAAGCATTTTCTCCCAGCTGAAATCTTTAACAGAAAAAAAAAAAACCATGATGCATTAGTGTTCCCAAACATCTAATGGTGGAGTGGAGAGGGGCATTTAACTATTACTGTTACAATAATTTCCTTTAAAACCTTAGTGTTCATTCTCTTGGTCTGAGCATCACTTATGATGGCTTTAGCATGTGTATATATATCTAGGCATTTATGTACACATGTAGATGCTTAAGTCTCTATACAAATAAAAAAACCCTTTAGACAAAACAGCATGACAGCAAAAACTTTCAGATGAAAACATGCTGTGAAAATGTAGGATGTCTCTTCTCTTTATGTTCTATGGCAAATGCAAAGGAAATGTATTGCTTCAAATACGTGCAGTCATTTTTATCTGATTACCTGTAGATGTTCTATATGGCTCTGTGTAGGAGACAGTACATCCTCTGTCCCCTGCAGACATCCCAGTTTATTATAAGCTTATTTCCATTCTTTCACATATCTTTATGAGTTTGAAGGAGCTGCTTAGACTTTGTCACTTATTTTTAACAATATAATTTTCTTTGGAAGGAATATTCCTGCTAAGCTTGACATGTGATATTTAATCACATATTGACCACTCAGAATTATTTTAATGCTTCCTGTCAGTTCCAGTACAGCAGGCAGAGTTCAAGCAACACATTTGCCTGGAGTTCAGTATTCATTTAAATCAAATTTGTCAGCTTTCAATTTTTTTAAATGTAATATTTTATTTTTATTAAATGCAAGTTAATAATGCCTTGTCAGGCCAAGGGCATATTTTAATGTGAACTCAGATGTTAAGTGAAATTGGAGTCATAACACCCTGCTAATAGACTCATATAATCATCTTTATGCCAGCATCTCAACCTAACATAAACATGCGCTGGCTTTGTGTTCAGTTGTCTCAGGGAGCCTTTCCAGATGCATAAAACACCCGCACAAACACACACACACATCCTTTAAATGCATGTGCTCCTGGGGTGGGTGCCTGTGATGCTTGTGTATATTTCTTAACGATTTCCACGTGCTCTTTTTTCTTCTTCATAAGGCATCTGTCTTGACTGGTGACATAACAGCCTTTGTTATTAATGCTGTCTCTTAGCATCACGGAAAATTAAAGATGAAGCTGAGATCTATAGTGACTTGATTTGGGTTTTTCCTGACAATATTTATGTGTGCAATTGTAAATACAGCTTTTCTACAGAGAAGTGCATACATGCCCACCATACATGCAAACTTGGGTATGTCTGGCTGCACCAACATTAGACACATGCATGCACACGTATATAAAGCATTTATGCACTGCATAAATGCACTGTGTCTGTTCACACTGCACACTGTGTGATAACACACCCACACACGACAGGTAAGCTTCTGCAGTATTTATCTTTACTTGAGTGCAGAATTATCACTCTTCTTATTCACAAAGATAAATGTAGCAATGAGCAGCTGTTGCGAGTTAGAAGGTAAGAGATGGATGGAGACTGATCCAGCCTTCTAAACATACTGTAAACCACAGAGGGTGATGAAGCATTGCATCTTTACCAAGCATTTCTCAGAAGGACAAACCCAGGTCCCCACGCTGCAGCTGTGGGCTCTGGAGCCATTCAGCGGCCATGCCTTGCTGGGGTGGGTAATGGCACTTACGCCTTTCAGCCCTTAAACCACCGGCTCTGAAGGGGCACGGGTCGGCAGAGCCATCCCTGCCTGGCAGCCGTGCCGGGTCACGCAGGTGTCCCCACCGCCAGGGCCCGTGGGACTGGCACTAACTGGCACCCTGTCAGCCCACGGTGACAGCACGGAGAGGGACACGCTCCTCTCACTGGGACACCCACGTCCCGGGCCAGGGCTGGAGCCTGTTACCCCATGCAGTAGAAACCTGCGCCCTGCCTCCCAGGAAAGCTGAGCTCCAGTGCTCCCCACAGCCTCCAGTGCAATTCCAGCACAGGGTAATCATGGTGACGGGGGGGAGGGAGATGCACCGAGGTTAAGCAATGTTTTCCAGTGACATGTGAGAGGAGAGAATGGTCACCACTATAGAGAGAGAGAATGCAAGGCTGTGAGGAGGATCAGGACCATGGAACTGGGAGGTTTTAATTTAGAAGTACCCAGAGGATGTTCCAAGACTAATCCAGGCACCCAAGACACTTGTGTCCAAGGCTGATCTCATGGGCTGAAGAGAGCCATGGAAAGGTTTTAAGAGCAAAGGTTTTGGTCTCTCCACAGGTTTGCATAAGCTTCTGAACAGTTGCTGACTGGATCCCAGCTAGTGCTGGGGGTGGACCAGGGATAAGCCAACAGAGAGGGCAGTTCAGGACCCTCTCAGGTACAGAAACTGGCATCCCCCATCGTGTAGATGGGAAAGAAAGGGTGCTGAAAATGTGCATGAGGGTACAAAGTTTTTATTCTGCCTCTGCTGTTTGATTGGTTCTTGAGAAGAGCAATGCCTTGGGCACACTTGGATTGGGCTGTAGTCAAACCTGTGCTCACGAGTTCTAGGGCAGGGCAGGAAGGGCAGTGGGACTCTTGCTGCTGCCACTGCTGGTGGGCTGTGCTTAGGCACATGTGATGATGCTCCAGTAACAGTTTCTCAGGCTCCACTGCTCTCTGAAAGACAAAAATACACTTTGCAGAGGAAAGAAGCTGCGCCTCTTGTCACACCGCTCATCTCCATCTACCACCAGGGAGAACACTTCCCACCATGCCTTCCCATGGAGACAGAAGAAACCCCTGGAAGACTCGTGTACATTTCCTGACGGCTTCTCCCCCTGGAGTCTTTTCTAAGAAGGAAGACATTGCAGCTGTATTTCCAGGCCTTGCTTACACATCCATCCTGCTGTCCTGGGGCAGTGCTTCCCATCACTGAATGCACACCTCTCCCACCCCACTCTGATGCCCCAGATGGATCTCAGTGCAGAGCAGTCAGAGCTAATGCTGTTATATCATCATAAATCTGGTGTAACAGAAAATCAACCCAAAAAGGTTCACATCCATTTATATGTTCATATAGACTGTCCAGACACAATAAGTCTGTCATGATCAAAAATGCAATAATGTGGCAATAAGGCATGTATATTAATTATAACTGCAGTGCAAACATGAGCTAGTTTACATAAGAGTAATTAAAATCACAATTGACCTTTTGTAGAAACATACGGTTGTGCTTAATTCTAGCCACTAGCATTCAGGACCTTTTTTTTTAAATGGTATTCCTAATTCATAATTATATCTTTTTTGAAAATAATTTTTATGGCAAACTGAAAATTACTTGTATCCTGTGTCTTTGTTCTTTATACAAACACACTCATATTCTCAGAAAAATGGTCTAATATGCAAGAGTAGATTAAAAATATATATATATTAATTCTAAAACAACTTGAATTTTCATCTGTAAAGCAGTTACTCCTTACCTAAGAATGAACAAATAACATCCAGTCATGTGAGACTCTCATCTATTTACTTCTCAGTTCTTCTGTACTATTTATCGTTTCTTACATCAGTCAGAGAAATCCCATTTTTAATGAGGAACATATATTTCATATTATATCACTACCTTTCACGATTCCAGCACCCTACAAGGCAGCAGTAGCCTTAGGGGTCAGGGAGAGGCAACCAAGCAACATCAGAAAAAACTTCTGCAGGGGGAAAATAGGGAATAGTCCTTTCATTTTTAGGTGCCTTTAAAGTCCATGGGTCATTTTGCAAGTCCTTCTCTATGCCAGGATGTCTGGCAAGAAAAAAAGCTGGATTTTGAGGGAAGGGCTTGGAGGGGTCCGTTGGAGAGCAGGAATGTTTCGCATGAGCAGGGACAGCTGGGGTAAGCCCACCATTTGCAAACGTGCCTGTGGTTATGCTTTCAATAGGTGGCACTTATGAATAATAATATGCATAATCTATCTTGTGCCCAGGCAGGAGAGAAAACATAAGTGGACAAGCCCGAAGGCATGGCCATCTATTAAAGGTTGCTTGGGAATTCTCTGCAGAGTTAGGGCAAAACTGTGCTGCTAAACATGGCTGGGGGATTTGCATGTTTAAGAAAAGAGGACTAATTGAAAACCTCTCTCTTCTGGATGAGTGATTTACATTTCTTACAGATCAAATTACAGAAGGTGAAATACAGTTTTGCCCTTTTGTTGTTTATTTGATTGCAAGCTTTCATTGCTAACTTTCCTTTTGATTAAAGAGCTTCAATGTAGACTTCAGGAAAAAGCCCAAATTCCCAAGCCATGATAAGCACCTAAAGCCTAAACCCTGCAGAAATTCACAATCCTGCTTTGTTCTGTGGCCATTTGTAGACATCTTGAATTAAGCACACATGGCTCAGGATCTTAGTAATTAAGTATAAAAATAATAAGAAAATTGCAAAACCACACACACTCTCTTCTACCTATCACTGCAAATGTAATGGAGATCTATTCCCATCAGCAGCGAGGACTGTAAAACATAAGGGAAAGACACATTTGATTTTGAAGTAGCCCAAGAAATAATGAGGTAAGCATCTTGGACTTTTCCCAGAGAAATATCCATCAGGCTGATCTTTATTTCCATTTGTTTATATAATGCCTCAACTGCTTTCTTTTAAAAGAAAGAAAAGAAAATTGTATTTTTTAAAAAGAAGAAATAAGTGTCTAATTTTGGTGAATACACTTCCTTTGCACTGCAAACCAGCCACTGTCCCAAACCCCAGGGTATTTCCATTCCCCAGGGACCATGGGAAATTACTTCTGCTCCCAGTGAGGTAACCCAGCCCAGGAAAGGGCTCCCACCAGCTCAGAAACAAGGCTGGTATGGAGCTGAGGAAAGAGCTTCAGAAAACCCAGCATTTTATCTGTGGGCCAGGGAAGAAGAGCAGATGAGGAAGAGCTCTTCCATGAGATGTCAACTTGCCTTCAGCAGGAGAAAGTCTGTAGCTGGGGACACCACTAACACGATCTCATTAGAGATGGGATGCTGAGAACTCCCATCAGTAGGAGATTTCTGGATGTGTGGCTCAGCTGATGGCTCACCCCAGCAGTGACAGCACCTTGGCAAGCAACAGGGACTCCAGTCACCTCTGGGGCAGAAGACCCACACTCACCACTTATTTATCACACCTCAAACAACCCAGCTGCAGAAGAGTATCGGAGTGCTGGTATTTTAATTGAAGGTGGCTGTATGAGTGTTGATAATGGTAGGGGGAAGGAGGGAGGGTGGCAGCAAATCACAGATAGTGGTTTTCCAAGTCCACCTACATAAGAGGGAGAGCACAATGAAAACTGGAGAAAACACTCAAGTATAAAGCATCGAACACTTCAACTTCAGTACTGCTGCTTAGGCCAAGAAAAAGAAATCTATTGGCATGGGGAGAAAACACATCTCTGGATTTTGATAAAGCTGTGGGAGGCTATTTGGAGGATTAATTCCTTGGGCCAGTTAAAAGCGGTTGTGCTCTGCTGAAATAAATTCCACCCTGGGATTTAATACAGCAAGTTCTCCAAAGATGCTGTAGTGGGTGAGATGGCAGCCCAAGCATTTCCCACACTCTACCTCTGGGTGTTCCAGGAAAGCAAAATTAAGTGATGAGAAAAGGGGGGAATGCAAGAGGAATCCAATATCAGGTTTTTTGCTGGCTTCACTGCTGCTAATTGTCTCCATACATGTGAACTGGGTGTAAAATGTTCCCACATCAGAGCTGTAGTTGTGCCTAGGTGTAAATTACTACACAAGGTTCAAGGCAGCTCTCAGCCATGTCCACGCTGCCTAATTAGCAGTTGTTAGTGTGGCGGAGCTATAAAGTGCTAATATTCAAATGTTATGACTGTGATGCCTCTTGCCAAAATCCATAAAGTGTTTGGAAGCTGGCTAGTGTTACTGACTAAACTTTCTCTTCCCTCTCAAGCAGAGGATCAAAGGCAGCCATCCTAATTAACCTCTCCTTTTAGAGCATCTATGGTGAAAATGTGATGCTGCACCAGGGCTGCTGCCACAGCAGTGCCTGGCCCTGACAGGAGATGCTGCAAGAGCAGAGCTTTTGCTTTCTGTCTCATACAAGGCAGCCCCCTCATTTGGGTATTGCTCTGCCTGGCAAAGATGAAAAACCAAATATTTTTTGTAAAACTGTTATTTTAAAACTAAGCCCTTCAACTCACACAGTCAACCTCTAAAACAAGGCCTACAGGACTGGAGAAAAGCACTCATGTAACATATAGTACTTGACATTGCCTATGGCTAAATATAGGGAACAAGATGTTCTCTGTGGCCATACCAAGCTTCCTTAGTCATATACACTTTAATCTAAGCCCTGCTACAGGGAGAGATCCCTGGCCCCATTCTCCCTTCTGAGCAACGACAGCAGGGCGAGTACAATTGCGTCCACTGAAGCATGGCCAACGCGACACCAAGGCTCAGCTCTGTGCAGATCAACCCAGTCAGGCAGGAGCATGCCCTTGGTGCAGCTAATTTCAGAGTTATTTTCTATGGTTAGCATCAAAGACATTTTCTACTGCATGCATGCATGAAATTATGGCTCACTAATTCCATAAATGGCAGAGTGCATATCTGACCCTCTTCTCCCCCAAATCCCCTGAAAATCTGTGTGTTGTACCCAGCCAGCAGAGCCTGTGGTGCAGAGACAGCCCTACCCCGGCCACAGCATCTCCTGGAGGAGAGGGCCATGAGAAAGGAGCTGCTTGAGGACACTCATTATGGACCCACCTTCCCCAGGGATGTGGTCCCAGGAACCCAGATAGGGCCTGTGAATCCACAGGGATTCAGTCCAACCCACCCACAAAGATGCTGACACTTAATCTCCTGAGCTTGCAGCCATCTGCAGAAGAAGTTGGCACCATCATCCATACTTTACCACTGGAAAAGGGACCTCCCAGAGGTAGGACAGCTTTCCCCAGGTACAACAGCAGCAGACCTAAGCAAAACAGCTCCATTTATTCTATCTGTGGAACACACAACCTCCTTCAGCCAGCCAAATTCTCGGGAGAGATGATCTTCATTTTATATCACCTTTACAGCACTTTTCAAACCCCCAAAGACTCATACTTGAAACCTACACAGTAAGTTGACTAACAGACCTGGGTTTGCCAGCACAGCTTGATCCAGGTCCACACATGGAGAGAAAGCCCACCGAGCTCTGGTCTGGCCTCACACAAAGGTGGAGAGAAGGGCCCTGCTCACCCAGCACCGTCCTCTGCCCACAGCAGCCACGAGATCTCTGGTGTCAGGTTCAGCCGATGAGAGCGTGGGGCGAGCTGGATGGGGCTGGAAACCTCACATAACTCTCTGAAAAAAATATCCCATTAAAAAGTGAGTTTTCCCAGGGGAAAAGAAACAAACAAGTAAAAAACCCCAAAACAAAACAAAACAACCCCCCACCAAAACAAAAAACAAACAAACAAAAAAACCCCAAATCTTATCAAAAGCAGTAGAGCTTCTCAGCAAGATGGGCACTGGCAGAGCCAGGCTTGGTTACACCATGTGAAAGGGAAGTCCCTGTGATTGAGAAGCAAATGGGTGTCTGCAGCACAGCATAAATTAATATGACAGTTGCTGCTTTTTCAGTGAAATCAAACCCCAGTCACCCTCGTTCAAAAGCAGAAACTTCACAGATGCACTACAGGATATTTCATTACTAAATATTTTGAATTTTCAACATAAGAAATATTACCTAACACTAGTTGCATTATTTGCTTCATAGGGAAGGGATTAACATTCTTGAAGCTCAGAAAAAAGACATATACCACCAAAGCAAGAAAATGTGATTATTTCTTTGTTTTCCCAGGTCCTCATGAAGGCAGAACTGCAGGTCTTGGGGATACTCTGACACAGGCCTGGAGTGTACAGCACTCCTTCATTTGCACTTCAAGCACTCTGAATCTGGGCAAGGACTCCAGTCTCAGAGGCAGATTCTTCAGCAGTTTATATCATGTAAATGTGAGGTTATTCCTGATTTATGCTAGCATGGCTGAATGTAGCACCTGTTCCCATGTATTTATTTATGTTGTCTATAAAAGACTTATAATTTTTTTTTAAGAGCAAGAAATTATTGTCTCATTTATACTAGTGAATAGCAAAACTGACTCCAGATAGTTGGAATGTCTTAGGGAGTACAAATGGCCCAGTGGCTTTATTTCTGGAGCTCTGCTCCACCTCTGAATTTTAAAAAATGGTATATTCGTGCTCTGAGGCAAATCTCATTTTCCAGCTCAAACATTTTATGCAATATTTTAGTAGGCTGTTTCATACTGCTGTACAGTCTCCAGTTTTAGGAATTATCAATAATGTATTCTTCCATGTAACCTCTTTAACACTCACAATAGAACAAAATAAAAACACATCAACAAAAAAATTGTCTCTGCTTGGCAATGCTACGTGAATGTTAAATTTCCCATTTCACAATGCAGCCATCACTATAAACTCTGAGGGCGGATTAACGCTCTTCTGGTACTTCACTGTATCAGAACACGGATTTGCAGACAACAGCTGCAGCAAATTCCCTTGACTGAGAAGAATTACAAGTATTATCACCTAGATCATTAAACTGGGTTCATAGATTGCAGAATGTCTTCAATCAATTCATCTAAGATAACTTGAAGCCAGCTGGACCCCCTCAGTGAGAACTTGACTTAATTGGCCAATAAGTGGCTGGAAAAGGTGCATGCGATTTGATAAAATTACAGACTGCAGAAGCGATTACAATTTGGAGAACCACAGAGGGTAGCCTCCGGGTCAGCCCTTTTGGAGAGGGCTAAGTTAATGTCCACTATTAAGTGCTGCTGTGAAAAATGTTGGCCCACTTGGTGCTCAGATGTAAAGTGTATCCAGGTCATTCCTCAGCTGATGGAGGGAGAGATGTGCACATTTATCACTGCTCTGGCCTCATTTCTGCCTTGGTAATAGTCGTACACTAACAACTGCTGGCAGTTTCATGGTTTTCTGGGTACCTTTCATTTTATTGGCATAACTAAAATATTATCTGAGCAAAGCAATCCATCTGCTAAAGAAAAACACTTTCCTTCAATTATGTCCCCCGAGTCTTTTCTTAAGAAAGGTTAAAACACCAGGAAGTTGAAAAATATACATTAGTTTGTTTTTATTTTTTCCAATCTACTGCAAATATCCTTGCTTGTTACTGGATAAATGGTAGGTCCACGTATTTACCACCACAAAATGTTAGAGAATATGCCTAGCTTTAAAGAAAGGGTCAACTCACAATATCAGATTAGCATTAAAGTACAAAGCATTATTTAAAAGCAATTACCTATCTTCCTCTTCCTGCAACTCTCCCCCCAAAAAAGGATAGAAAAGATTGCATCATTATTTTCTCCATGATTTTATATTTAATAATGAAATAGATTGGGTCATTTGCAGAAAAGCAATATTTTTAAAAATGGAGCTACAGAGTGCAAAGAAACCATTGCATTACCCAATTGTGTTTAAACATCATGGAAAAACAGAGCTTGATCCTGCATGAGCTCAGCAGGCAGGGCTCCCATTGACCTTGGCGAGGGGCTGTGGGTGCCTCCCAGGCATTAACCCTTTTGTTAGCCCCAGCCCAAGACAGAGCTTGCAATCACTTCTGCCCCGATAGAGTGTGCCTGCTGTGATTCCATGTTGCTGAGGCTGCATATTTTTCATGGATTGGATAATTTTCATGGGTTTTGCTTTGTTATTTTTAAATCCCTACTTTTTACAGAGCTAGCTTCAAGACTCAAATAGCTAATGCAGATATTCAGAAGTAGTTTGGTCTCATTTCAAGGATTTTTTTGCTGATGGCTAAGTTGTTATAATAGTAAATGGTGTAACATACAATCAAAAGCCTAGGGGTTGCACAGTTAGCTAGATGAACACAAAACATAAATTAATGAAGTGTGGAAGGACAAGTTACATCTTACCATTAAACAGGGGAAAATGGGGCTCTGACACTGATTTTAAGCAGCAAATATCAGGTCAGAATTCTACTTTTAAAAAAGGTACAAAATGCATACTTTCTTAAAATGCTTTCCTTTCATAAGTCAAAAATGTCAGAATCCAATTTTACCTCATCCATAGGCAGAAATTAAGTTGCCATTTGCTTGCTGGATCTCCTACCATGTGAGAGATGTTTCTTCCCAAGTAACCACTCAGGTCCCATTGCACCAAGCCACAGAGCACAGTCACCTAGGGCACAGGTTAAGGTAGGCTCAGTGGAGAGCTGGTCAGCTGCCTTGGGAAAAAAAAAATCTATTGGAAGGAGCTTTCTTAAGAAAGGAAGTTCAGGTTTAGTCTGTCCCTAACTGTGGGCAGAAAATGCTCACTTCCAAATGTTTCTGGTGAAAGCAATCCACTTTGGTCACGTAAAAATGGCCTTTCATTTTAAAACATAAAGGAGAGACATAAGACATTTGAAAAAGGGTCAAAACAAAGCAGGATGTCTTTATATTGTCCAGATGACCATGTGGCAGTCCCTCCACCCCCCACCCCAGTTTTTGATCCTCCCAGAATTTTGTGGAGTAGACTGATTTTAGCATGAAGTTTTTTGAGATTTGTGACCCTGTCCTGTCCACTTGGAAGTACCACTTTGTGGGATCAAACTGCATGGCTGGGATGGCCACAGCTTCTCCTGTTCTCTGGAATCTTCTTCCCACATAGTGAGTTCTGTTTCCCCTGCCCATGCAGATGTGCTCATTTACTTCTGCATTCAAAACCCCTGTGTGAAAACATGGTGCCCATCTTAGGCATAGAGATGTCATGAATGTTTAAATTCCCAGTCCTGTCTCCAGTCAGGTATTTCAATTAAATGGGTAACACTCTGTTCTGATGTGTAGAAAATGTATTCTGCTTTTTTTCTGTTTTAAACAGGAGAGTACAAGGGTTTAGCTGCACTGGGTATCCACACTCAGTCTGTGCTCTAGCACAGGCAAAGCTCTAACTCTCCCCGCTTAGCTCCCCAGTGTTGACTTCTGGTTAAGCCCTGATTTGAAAAGCCTTCTCCAGGCGAATTTCAGCATTTTAAGCACTGTCCTCGCTTGGCAGAAGATGCTGCTTGTCAAGATTTACCTTTCAATGGAGGTCTCTGCTCCCAGCTCTGTAAGAGTGGCCCTGCACAGCCAGGGTCAAACTGAAACTGCGTGACTTCGGTGCCACCGTGCACTCGGTGCGACCTTGAATGCAACATCTCCATCCACCAGCAAGTGACCAGCCAGACCTGCCACTACCATGGGAGGAAAAGGGAAACTAATTGAGTTGTACATGACTTAATCACATTAGCAGCCCTACTGCTGCTATTTCCCATGTCCCTACAAGCTCGTGCCATGTTTGTGGTTTCTGGTGCTCCCGCACACCCTGAGGCACCAGGTTTCAGACACGCATTGAACTGTCGCTTGCAAATTTAGAAATCTATTTTTAAAGCAAACTAAGCAAACAATGGTGCTTTCTCTGCCTGTCAAAAAGATCATTAAAGGAACAGTTGCTGGCAGGGATTTTGGTGGCAAACAGGCTGGGCTTGGCAGGGCAGGACCTTTGCTCCAGCTCACTGCTTTCGCTCTGAACTGAAGCGACGGTCCTCGAGAGCCCATCACACCACTGGCTCTTCATCAGGAGCCACCAACCAGCAGATCCGCATGGGCTGATCCAGCAGTCCCCAGAACAACTGTCCAAGGTTTCACCTTTGTAAGGAAAAGCCCTCCAGGTCAGTTCTGCCACCCCAGAAGGAAAGGGTGAAGCCATTACCCACCGTGACATTTTGGTATCACCCTGTGACACCCTTGGTCTTCTCTCTGTGTGCAGACCAGACCCCTGCAGCCTCACTGCCCCAGCTCTAACATCATACTACAGGCTTTGGAGGACTCACCATTGTCCTGAGGCAGCTCTGGCCCCCAGAACCACTTGACCAACTGAGGATGGCAGTCCCTCTGAACAGCAAGTCCACATGATCATGAGCAAAACCTCAAGAGCCAGTTCTAGAAGAGAAATAAAAACACCTTTCAGACTTACTTTTCTTTAACATGAAGATACTTAGGACCATCTCACTTCTCTGCTCCAGACTTTCAATGATTAAGGACTGCAGTGTTGACTGCCTGCTGCCTACAGCCACGACATCACCCATTTCTACTCAGGCTAACATGGTGAGTTGTGTCTGCCCCTTTTTGGATGCCTCCACAGCGCAGCCTCTCAGGCTGGAGCTGCAGGAAGCCAGGGCAGCAGGACCACTGCCTGCTCCCACACACGGACTGCAGCTGTTGGGTCTGAAGCAAGCAGGAACCACCAAGGCAGGGAGCCCTTCCTGGCCCTGCAGAGGGTGGTTAGAGGAGGGAGACAGAGAGGAGCCCACAATGGCCCAGATGTTGTGTTCTCTCTAATGCAGCTGGGTTGCTCCATCTGCCCAGCCCAGTATTTTCCAGTTGGCTACAGCAATCACCACAGTGTAGGGTCCAGCCACTGCTGGGATCCCTGTGCTAAACTAGAGGACAGGGAGTGGGAACAGACAGATCCTATGGCCGAGCTACTGGCAAGGAAGTATTTAATCTACCCTGCATGGGAGAGCTAGACCCACACCCTTTACTCAACCAAACAATGGAAGTATCTGGATCCATTTTGGCATATTCCAAACACATTGCACCCCATCAGAATCTTTGAGGGGTCTATTAATTGTCACTAGACACAGAAGTAATTGAGATAACCTTTATTTCCTTCTGTCTTTCAGCACTAAGGAGGTGATGTAGAAAGGAGGCTATTAATATATGAAGTAGAAAAGTCTATTTTTTGTTTACTTTGAAAAAGCCTAGTATTGACTTCCATTTATCTTCCAATAAATCCTTGTCCAATTGAGCTCAGAATACAATCTGTTCCAAGGGCAGGTGCTCCTTAAAAAGAGCTGAAATTTCCATGGTTTTTACTCCATTCATTAAAAGGGAAAGAGAAGGAAAGAAAAAAAGAAGAGAGTTAGAAAATGGCATGAAAGCATATTATCAGTAAATTGTTTCCACTGTGTTTGTGACTCTTCTTAATGTTTTATGAATATGCTAAAAAATTTGCTCAGGCATTTTTCCTTGGGCACTCTAGTTAATTACTTATTCAGAGAGCTTCTACTCTGTTCCTTGCAAAATGTGTTGTGCATTAATTCTGATTATGTACAAAAACCCACCTGCAAGGAAAAACTCTGAATCAGTAATGCTGATAAAATGAGCAGCTCTCCTGGGGCTTTACTGAGAAACAGGATACTGGACAGAATTAAAATCTTGTAGCTAAGGCTATTCATAATGTCATTAACATAAAGGCAATTAAATGAGTTTTTAACCTACAACCCTTTATTGTTATTAATGAACATTAGAAAAACACAGGAGATAAAATTGGTAATTATCTCTGCACCAAGCTATGCAATAATGTGTTTAAATATAAAAAGAAAACAAATGATTATTGTTAGTATTTTCAGTAGCAGAAGCCCCAAGGAGCAGCTCAGTCACATTTAATCACATGGTACTACACCAAGAGGGTTAATTAAACCAGGGCTTTACCTTCAGCATGCTTGGTTATTCTGTTTAATATGGAATCAACAAACAGAAACGCCAATCTGCAAAATATTCCAGGCAGTGCCTTTGCCATCAGGTGAGCCACCTTTACAAAAACCAAGAGGGCTTTTGCTCCCTCCAGGACAAGGAGCTGCAGCACTCTAATCAAGTTTTTATTGTCACATGCTTTAAAAAACAATTCCTGAAACAGCTATATAAATCCCGCTTCATAGTCCAAGCTTACCATTTTGTTAAAAAAATAATTTGGGGATTCAAAAAAGATTCAAATGTTCACGTTTGACAGTAGATGGTAGATATGGCTGCAGTACTACAGTGCAGTGAAAGAGTCTCTAGTTCTATTTTTTTATGCAAACTATTGTACCCTCTACTTAAGCAGTCATAAATTAGAATATCTTCTAAAGGGGAAATGCTCTAAAGCTCAGTGAAATAGCCTGTATCTAGACTGAACTTAATAATTTGATTAAAGTTTTATGATTTAAATCTCCAGAATAACTTTAGCATCTCTCTTTTATAATAATTCTTTTCATGTAGTTACAATATTTTGGGGGTTCAGAAATCTATTTTCTGGGCAATATGTAGCTAAAGAAATGACATTTAATAATTTTATCTTCCATGTCAGTAGATCAAGCTTTCCCAAGGAATGTGTCCATCTAGACAGGGCTTGGGAGGGAAGAGCTGAAGGCTCTTAAAGACTGCACAGAATCCAGCCCTGGTTTCATGGAGCAGAGGGTGGTATTGCTGCAAGCCCCCCATGTCCAGCTGCTGCAAGGAACTGCCCTGTCCAACATCCCTGTGCTCCCTGCATCCAGGGGCTGGCATCTGTGGAGAACCCTTCCCAGCAGCAGGAGGGAGGATGCAGGAGTGAAGGGGAAACAAAAGAAGAAAACTCCAAGGGTGCTTGGCCAATGTGCTGAGCATAGGGATAACCGAGTGCATTGCACCAGCAAGGGCTGCACATCCAGATGCAAAGGAGGCCTGACAGTTATACAGCTGCCTTTTCCCTAGAAGATATTCTTTCTGGGACTGCTGAAGAGAAGTGAAAAATTTGAAGGACTTTGAAGTCAAGAAGAAAAATGACCAAAGTGCTCCTTTGCTATTTGGGAAATCTGACTAGTGAGACAGCAGAGGAAGAATTAAGAAAAGAAAAATATCAAAATATCAATTAGCAGAACAGTTTACCACAGCAGATCCCATTAGATAACCAGATAATGCTTGTTTCAACGGACATGCAGCAAGAAAGCAGATAACCTGGCAACTCAGACATCTGAAAGAGCTTACAAAACCTCCCTTCCACAGGGAGTGATGGCAAAGCTCAGAGCTGGATCTCAAAAGAAGTGAATCACTTACCAGGCTTCGACAGCCTAAGGAAAAAGCCAGATGCACTGAGAAGATAGGAGCAGAGAGGGAGATAGAGGAGGAAGCATCAGAAGTAATGTTTTGAAATATAAAAATCAGATGGAACTTACGGAGGGTTGATAGCTGTAAGGGTGCAGAGGCCAAAGCTGAAGGGGAAAAGCTGCTTTATGGAGCCAGGCAGCTGGAATGAGGCAGACACACAAGTATTTTTGCATTATTGTTAAGCTGCTCCCAAGCCCTTTTGAAACACACACAGCCTTCTCCACCACCACCTGCATTGACAACAATGGGTGGGATCACTGGCACCAACACGTCATGTTGTTAAGCAGCAAGCCATGGACAAAGGTGGTATTAGAACCAACAACTGCTTCAGACAACTTTACAGCTCTAAATGCCTGAAAGATTTTCCCCAACAACTACAGATTTCTCTTCCCCCTGATGTGGAAGCTGCTTCACTAGCTTATGTAAGCCTGCTATTCACTGGTGTAATAAGAAAAGGCCCAGGCTATTCGCTTGCTGTGTAGATGCAGAAATGATGTGCATACTAACCAGCTCCTCCAAGTCAAATAAGCACAGCTGGTTTAGTTTCTCTTGAACTGGGAGGTGTTGTAGGAAGCCATTAAGCCAGGTGAGCTGTGGTGGAGGTGAGATGGCCTCCAGTGCTTTGTACAAGAGTATGCAGCCCCAGCAGCGATGCACGGTGGCACCGGGAGCAAGCAGGGTGTCACTTCTGTCCCTGAGACACTGCATGGGCAATGCTGCAAACACACAGCTGTGTCCTACACACCCCATCCCATCCTCTGGCAGCCTGTGAGTGCACAGCAAAGGGCCACCCTGCTGGAGATCTTCTCTGGGAAGTTGGTTTTTGAATGCTCTCTGCTTTTGTGTTCACATTGCATTTTTCTGTGAAAAACAGACACACAACTAAGCAGAAGCACTCACTTTTTGTTGCTTTTAGGCATCCTTTTCTAGTATTTTAATTATAGATCACCAGTTCATTGCTTGCTTCTAAACTTTATCCTCTTCCCTTTGTCAAGACAAGAATCCCCAGCATTTTTCCATACGAAATCAAGCCAATGCTCATTTTCATTGAAAGCTGCTTGAGCCAGGATCACACTGTGCCATCCTGCTCCAGCCCCATGGGTCTCTGCACCCTCATGCACACACATGTGGCACATGGCAGATCAGTAGAGCTACCATCCTTCACCCTTCTTCACATTAATGAAAACAACTAAAACCACAAATTAATTATGGTGAGGACAAGAGCAAGATAATGCCTGTTCTGAAGATAAATTTAATTACACATACCTTGGGGGAGTTTAAAATTGCTGCAACCACTTGCTGTTTTGGACATCTTCATCCAAGGCAGTCATCCAATTCAGCAGTGATCCAAAAATGCAGTGACATCCCAAGAAGGAAAGAAGAACTGTGAAGTGTCCCCAAGTTTCTGACATCAGCAACATCCAGGTAAGTACAAAGCATTCCTGCTCTGCTCAGATGAAACTCATAAACCTGGGAATGGCCTGTTCACTGTGGAGATCAGCTCACTGGAGCCATCCACCAGGGCATCTGGTCACAGTCAGCACAGTGAAGGGAGCACACAAGAAATCAGTCTGTTCCAGCATAACAAATTCTATCTTCTTTATAAGCTAAGGCATCAAAGAACTACCAAGCCTATATCTTATTTACAGTATTTTACAGGATAAATGACACTCTTGCTACTTTTTTTTGCCACCTGTCAAGTGTTTACAGTGACAACAGCCTGTTGTCTGTCATTCAGAGGCTTGGCACCTGTCTGGATAATAGCATGACTCAATATTCCTGAAGTACTAGATTTCTGTAAGAGAGGAAAAATCAATAACTGTGACAAGTGCTATCCATTAGAGCCCAAGAGCAAACGATTACACAATGTCATTTGTTTAATATAACAAGACTGTAAATGAAAACTCTATCAATTGATCTTTGGAGGATAAAACATCCTTTCAAAGACAAGATGATCATGGACCAGATCTACTTGACTTCCCAAGGCCAAAATGGTCAATACCAGCTGAAGCTCAGGGTTCCCATCCTGTCAGTTGATGGTCCCCTTTGAGATCAATAGCTTCCACTACATGGAATCATGACAGCAGCAGACATCAGCACCAGCTCCCCACTCCAGGGCAGAGCCAGAAATGTATTTTTCTGTACAGCTCTGCTTTTTCTTCATCGGGTTTTCTGGAGCAAAGCAACAAATGCATTCAAAATACATCATATATATTGAGATCTCTATTTCAATATTCATAATATATGCTTATACTCAACACAACAGCATTTCTAAGCACTCTGGGCATATAGACAGTAGGAGGTAAAGAAATTTGGCTGGCTTCAAGAGCACAGTCATCCTCTGCTCTCCAGCTTCCTTCCCACCCCAGTCTCTTTCATTGTTTGGCATTATGGCCTTGTGCCACTTGGGCTGATGTTTCACTTCTAAATGGCATTTCAGCTTTGGCCCCCCTCGCTGCCCAGCACCCTCTCCTGGATTAGCTCTTGGGTGCCATATGGTACAAATGGCCTGCCACACACTCGCTCAGTCGGCGTTTAAAAACCTGCCAAAACGCTGCCTCTGCTGGCAGCCTGCCTGGTGGCTCCGTGGGCTGCGAAGGGAGACTGAGGCTGCCTGGAAATAATGGAGATGGGGCTGTGCCAGGCTGTGCACAGCAGCCCTAGGAGCAGCACTCCCCTTGCCCAGCCACTCCCCGCGGCACGGTCAGACATTCCTGCACACGAATCCCCTTTGCTGCTTCCCCAGCTGCCTGGCTGATGCAGTAAAAAACAGCATTTGTTTACTTCAGCTGTGTTCTGCTTCATTCTGAGTATGGGCCCAGGGGAGCAGCACACAGGTCCATGGACTGCTCCCCAGACAGTGCCACAGGGAGGTGTCCCCTGGCTGCAGTGGGACACCCAGATTTGCAAGGATAGCAACCAACTGCGATGTGCAGGACAGGCAGGGCAGCAGGGCCACTGGGAACTTGCTAAGGTTTCCTCACCTTGCCACAAAGTCCCTTCCTAAAGCATGTATGTTCCTCCTCTCACAGTGGCATGTGCATGTCCTTAGATGCTTGCAGGAGGGTTGAGCAGTCCAAGAGCATCACGGCCAGAGACCTGGTCTGGAGAAACAGAAGAGAAGGAAGCCTTGTGGAAACTCAGTAGAATATTGGCCCTTCATCTCAGGAGAGAAAAAAATTGCATGAAAAACAGTCATCTACAGCAGCAGACCTCTTCCAGTGTCTCTCCAATAACAGAGACATTTTCCCCGTCTTCTCTGACTCTCTTGCAGCCTGAACAAGGCCCTTGCTTTCCCTCATCCCACAGCAGTTCTGACTCCCATTTCTCCTCTACCAGTCTGATCTGATTTTTGCTTAACTTTTTCCCTCCAAGAAAGGAGACCTTCCATCTTCTTGTTATACTAGAAGGAGATGCATCATCTCATATCAAACATCATATTTTGGTTTTGATCCCTACTAGATGCGTATTGAGTTTTGTTTCCAGGTTTTGGCTGAGAGCTTCTCATGGGACTCTCCATCTGGAGGGCTTTTCCCTAGCAGCGTTCTTCCCCTCATCCAAAATCCTGCTGCTAGTGCTGTGAAATTGTTTTCCTCCAATGCCATTTCACAAAAAATGCAATAATCACAGAACAGTCTGAGCTGGAAGGGACCCAGAAGG
This sequence comes from Lonchura striata, assembly GCF_050655825.1. Classification (NCBI taxonomy): domain Eukaryota; kingdom Metazoa; phylum Chordata; class Aves; order Passeriformes; family Estrildidae; genus Lonchura; species Lonchura striata. The sequence continues at coordinate 16,327,874 of NC_140710.1, forward strand.
ATCCAATTCTTAAGTGAATGGCCCATGCTAAGTACCCACACCAGTGCAGGTGACCTGCTGTCCCACCCAGGAGCCATGCAGTGGCCAGAGCACAGACAGGCAGTGTGCCAGAAGCTGGTGGCAAGGCTTAGACAAGGAGCACTTGGAGCACACTGGGTCCACCAAGACCCCAGACCCACCAACTCCCCGAGTGGTGCAAACTGTGGACAGTCCCAGCAGCACCTGGAAAAGGTCCCACCATGGAAAACCTGAGATAGGCAAGAAATTATGTTGGCTGAATCACTCGCCTAAAATCCAGTCATCCATCTGCTTGGGGCCACTTGTGAAGCAAGGTGCCTCAAGCATCTGCAAACCACTGATGACAAAGGGTCAGGCTGGATAGCTTCAAAGCTGGATACCTTCACTTACAGCAGATGAGAAGGAGAAAACTTGCAACTTCTGTGTCACTTTCTATTGGGCAAGTAGGTCAGCAGTTAAGATGATGCTGCTCCTTAAAAATAAACCATTTTGTGTGTTTGTAACTCGTCAACTCCAATAACCTCCAGCAGAGCATCAGATTTGCAGGAGCCTTCATTCTTCCTAGATGGGACTTCAAAGCTGTAACGCTACCCATACATATGTGTGCGTTATCTAGCTCTTGTTAGACTAAGCTTTGCCCTTCAGTCGCAGTGGGGAGTGGATAGAAGAAAGGCAATATTAGAATAAAAAAAGGAAAACTATAAAAGGAAATGCAAGATGAAAACACCTTGACAATGACTGGTGGCCACACTGGTAATTCCTGTGCAGTGGTGAAGAAAGTAGCAGTGCCACAGTTCTAATGTATTCTGGTGAAATATTTGTACGATGTGCCTACACAAAGCTCCAGATGAAACAGTCTCTTTATAAGCTTTTGATAGCTAAGGGAAGTGGCTTTGCCATTACCTCTGTGAAATGAAAGCAACAGAGTCTTGGTGCTCCTGGATGGAGATGCTGATCATCACAGTGACAGCCAAACTAGCTTTGCTTGTTTGTTGTTTACCTTATGCTAAGGGGAAGGAGCTCCTTTGTTGTCATTGTATCGTGTGATGTGGTAAAACACAATCCATGCCCAATGTGCAAAGGAATTTCAAGCCAGCAGTATTTATTATCCATGCATAGACAGCACATATTGCTGCTTTGCTGTCAGTGCTGCTTGCAGTGCTTTAGTGAAAATAAAAGGGCATTTGTATCTCGAGTGCCACACTGTGCTGTGACAACATGAGTGTTGCAAGGGCTGTTTGGTATTGTACCACACACACAGGATTGATAAGGAAGGCTCCTCCACAGCTGTATGGAAAGACTCAAAGTGCATGAAAGAAACCCTTACAGGTGACACTTGTAACCTCCTGCTGTAAGAGATGTGCTCCCATGCCTAAATGCTGCCCTGGGCATTCCCGCTGTTGGCAGCAAGGAGCTGCTGCTCCTGGGAAGCCTCGCTGCCTGCAGAGGTGGCTGAGGTGCATTCAGGTGGAATTTGGCCAGTACATGAAGCTCACTAAGAAACACCAGGAGCCTGGTATTCCACGTGCTGAACAACTTCTTAACAGGGTAAAGGATCCTAGCCTGAAACAGTCTTAGGGGATTAAAACCTCTCACAAGCAATCAGGTCTACCTAGCAGGTTTCTAGGGCATGTTATATATGGCGTAGCATAAGAGCCTTCATTTTCCTGAAATAAGTGAAGAAATCAACAATACACAAGTGCTGGACCAAGCAGCTTCAAGAATCATACAGATTCACTACAGTTTTCCAACTTCAACATGGTGACTTATCTACCAAATAGCTATCCTCTCACAAAGTTCAAAACACATGAAATTCCCCATCACACTAGACAGTTGTTTTAAAACTGGTCCTATGTTCAAAGTCAGAACTTGCAAAGAAGAAAAAAACCCACGTCTTCTTTCTTTAGCCTCTGATCTTGGCTCTGAGGAAGCTGTGAACACAACTGCACTTGGGAATAAGTCCCTGGCAAGACTAGGGAAGACATTTGTGCATTAATAGTACATAATTTACCCTCACCACAACCTCTGTGTCAAAGCTACCTCCCCTGCATGTGGCTGGCCATGCCTGCTGCATGAGCAGTGTTGATCCTGCTCTGCTTCCTAAATTCACAGAACTCCAAGACCAAGGGACACTTAGAAGGGAAACCATGGCACACAGGTAGCACTACAGGGTCCCAAAGTCTCTGGGGCTCACCATCAAGTTTGTGGCATTTTCCCCCATGACATTAAGAAGTGGGGCAGAGTACCTGCACACACAAGTGACAGAAATGTCTCCAAAGCAGGCACTACCCACCTTTTGTTCTCAGGCCTGCAGTCCCTCAACCCCTGCTCCTGAGAGGCAGATAAGCCTACAGTCACCCTTAAGCCCCCACTGGCAACCTGACTGACTTCAATACTTTGCAGAAGTTGTAAAACACCCTCTTGCAGATCCCTTGGCTAATGGGCTTGTAGAGAAGGGCAGCTGGATTGCAGCTGGCTCCTCCCACAGAGCAGCTGTCAAACACCTGAAAGGTGACAACAAAAGGGATTCACATTTAAAAAAAACCAAATCACTTCAGCTACTACTAGTTTATTGATTCCTTAATCAATCAACTCAACAAAATAAACTGGGACTTACTGAATTAAAGCAGAACATGACACTCTGTGCTCTGAAGCAAAGTGAGAGCTGCTTTCTGTGTTACAGCCAATGCAGGAGCTGCCAACAGCCTTGCACCTTCCTGACTTGTGCTACCTTAAGAAAAGCACTATATTTTCCCTCATCTGCATGTCCATCTCTGTTAATTGGTGACAAGCACAATCAGTCCCCCTAGTGCCCCTCTGAGGCACAGAGCACAGTGGCAGTCAGCCTCAATGGGAAGCAGAAACCTGTACCAAGAAATCCTGCTACTGGTGAAGCAGATTTTTTTTCTGCCCAGTTTGATTTTCAGCCACAGGGTGCTACAGAACAACAGCTATTTGTATTGCAACTGTCTTTTAGGCTGCTTCCTCCTGAGTATATTCCACAGAGCTGTTCTTTGCAGTCAAAAACACAGACAAACATGGATTACAAACACGGATTAATGAAAATATTTGAATGGGCTTTGATGAGGCTGTGGAACTAGAAAACACCATCGTAACAGCTGGGATCCCTGCACTGAAAGGACACACTGCTAACTGAAGTAAATATGTTGCTATGAATTTCTGACTTAATTGACAGAACATTTTATAGTGTGAACTTCAAAATCTCATTAGGAATGAATCAGAACATGGCTACGTGCCTGTAACATTTTCAATGCCAACATACAGTCAGGCCTACTTGGAGCTGATAGAATTTCTTGATCAAGCAGCTGAGAGATTCCAATGTAATTCAATGCAATCAATTATAATGCTTCATGCCAATATGTAAAACTAAATTGGATTAAAAGAAATACCATCTCAAAATTGTGGTCTGAAGGACAAATCCCAGCATTTTTAGTGTCTCTTAGTTCACAGCCATCCCTGACGTGCCTAAGCTAAAGAAATAAAGGCATTTTCCTGCTAACACTGAGGTGTGAGGTGCCCGAGAGGCCAGCTAGGCTGCACAGGAGGATCTCTGTGTGATTGAAGGGCTCTGTCAGTAACTCCTTCTGCCCCATGAGGACACTACATTTTGGCACTTGACTACATTACCCCTGTCATACTCACTCTTATTATGGAGGTACGACTTAATTCTCATCAGCTTCAGTGATAATATTACAAAACTGAGCATAATTAAAAGATCTTCCAGGCATTTAATGCCTGCCTGCTCCTGCTCAGTGTGTGGCCACACACAGCTGGCAGAGCAGCACCCATAAGTGTCCCAGCCCAGGCACAGGGTGCAGCCTGGTACTGCTGCCTGCCCAAGCTCACTCGGCTCCCTCCTGGCAAAGGCAGGCTGCACAGCATGGCAGCCTCCTGGGCGTGTGCCTCAGCCTCAGAGCAGCCTGCTCCCCTCAGGAAAGCTGCTCTCCTGAGACAGGAGCAACTTGGGAAGGTAAAGTTTCGAGAGACTACTTTTACAACAGTCAGTTAACCGGGAGCACCTAGCACAAGTACCCTTACCTGAAAGTCAGCTACCAGTAGTTCCAACAAGATGAGGTGACTCTTGTGTGAGAGATTTAAGAGGTAAAAAATTCCATTGTATATGGCTGGTTCCCTCTTTTAGTGAAAGAAATTACTGAATTATTTGAAACAAACCAAAACTATCCACTACTATCTCAGGCTTAACTAATTTATTCCATTTTGAGAACTGATCTTTTGATGTTTGGGAGACCTGTGAGCTGGCACAGTCTCCCTCATGCAGTATCCCAGGAAAGCAGGACTGAGGGCATCAGCAGTGACACACCAGACATCCCTGCTTTCCCCCTGCCAGGCCGGAGCAGCACAGGTCACACAACCATGGCTGGATCTCAAAGTGACCCTCAAAAGCCAAGGGAGAAAAATCAGTTCACATTGCCAGGTTTATTCATTCACTGTTTCCTTCTGAGTTAAAGGGATGCCTGAGAGCTGAGGCAATCCTGTAATGTCTTCGTAGCCCACAAGTACACAAATTAAAATATCTGACAGATTGCTAATGAGCTGATGTTGGAATGACTGGATAGTCTGTTATCATTTGGCCGTTCACAGTTTCCTCACAGCCCATCTGGGAGCGCAGCTACAGCCTTCCTCCATTTACACCTTTTGCCATTATCGGCCTTTGGGAAAGGCCTTCAGCAATTAAAGTTTGTATCAAACATATTGTCATCTTTCCCACCGTGTTACTAGCCCCTCTGTGCTGCTACAAAAGGCCTGCTTAACAGAAGGCTGGGGCTGGAGCTATTTTGTACACACTGCTGTACCTGAGCCCCATGTTTGCACTCCAGCCTGGCAGCTCCGCTCCCATTCCACATCAGGTGCTGGGAACTGCCCTGGCAGCCCAGAGCTTTCTTCCTGAGCACAACCCACCCAACGAAATCCTCACACATTTGAGCTACTTTGTGAAAGACTTCCTGGTATTATATCAATTTGTATAAGTTTATATAAACATACACTTTTGTTTTGAGGTTAAAAAGGAGAGAACCACAAGATAATCAGTTTGGGCTATTGGAAAGAAATGTCCTGCCTGCAGGCCCCAGAGGACTACGATTGCTGGGGAGACAGATGCAAGCTGAGGACAAGTGCTGTAAGCTCCTACTTAACCCTGCTGAAAACCCCATGGAGAGCTGCTGCTGGCTTTGGCTGGAGCCAGGCAGCACATGGGGAAATGCACAGGGCAGAACTTGAACAGAGGCACCCATGCCACCCATGCAGAGGCACCTGTGCAGAGGCACACTGCAGCTGTGCACACATCAGCTGTCTCGTGCAGACCCATCAGCTGGGAGGCAAAACTCTGGGAGTAAGTGGGCCCAGTGCCTTCAATGCTGCATTTTAAAGAATTCCCAGTGTGTAAGATCTGCATTGGCTGTGGTTTTGTACAGATTTTCTGCAAATCTGTCCACCTAAATAAGGTGAAAAAAGGGAAGTAAACAGATTAAGAGGAGATCGAGTGTGCATATTGTATGGCAGTACTGTGTGTGGCAACTTGTTTAGCTTCTTTAACTAACGACTTTCCTCACACTGGGCAAACAAAGCATAAAAACAAGAGATCAAGCCCTGATGAAAAAATTCTTTTTTCATTCAAGTTAGAAAACTTTGTCATGGTGGTGGAAGGTGCTTCCAGGCAGCTCCAACTTGCATAAGAGGCAGAGAAGCGCAGACATCCCTGACCTTGTTTGGCAGTATTATGAAAGGTCGTATTTTCAGATGGATGATCTGATCTCAAAATATCCTCCAGTGTAATGAGTACAAACAAGCCTTTCATCTGTCTGTCTCTAGCCATGTGTCTATTTGCTTTCTCTGGTTTTTAGTGCAGGGAACAGCCTTGTGATGGTTGCAGAAAGCAGAAGGAAGCTGAGCAGTGTAGCATCTCTGCACCAATGGGTTACCAGTGTTGCTGGACCAAAACCACAAACCAAAGTGCTCTGCTCAGCCACAGGGTGCAGAAAGAACCATTGCCAGCTTTTCTGTGCACCTCCACTGCCTGCCTGGTCCATGAGGGTCAGCACAGCCCTGATGGGACAGGAGGGTCTGTAACATTGCTCTGACCTAGGAATATGCAGGCTGTGGCCAGCAAAGTTCATAGAGGGAGACGAGAGGGTAAATTCCCCGACATCACAAAAGGCTCTTTAGAGAGGCAAAGAGGGTTCATTGCTTTGGCATCTCCTCCAGCTTGCCCAGTAGCCCGTGGCAGTGCCAGAGCTGCCAGCACTGGGCTGCTGCGTGTAGCCCAGCTGATGGCTGGTGGCACTGCTGTGGCACTGCTGGTGGCACTGCTGGGGCCAGCACTGTCCTGCCAGCAGCCAGGCTCTGCTGGGCAGCACCAGCGCTGCAGCTGCTCACACTGGGCTGGGACAGGCTGATTTCCAGGAGGAGGGGCAGTTTCCATCCACCCGACACACACACCTGTGCTGGGCACGGAGTGCTGCCAGGAGGAGCACAGCCTCTACTCCACACCTCCACACCCAAAGACACCCCAGCAGCCATTCGAGCCAGGGCCTTCAGCACAGCCAAGAGAAGGGGCTTGGCAGAGCAGTGGGCAGGTGACCCACAGAACCCCCTGGAAATATTTTGTGTCCTCAGCACTCAACAGGGAAACCTCAACAAGCACAAAGCATTCATTCCTTATTAGAACACACTGCAATATTCACTTTCCTTGTGATAAATAGATTAGAGGATTTTTTTTCCCCGTTTTCTTTTCTCCCGCCATTATAATTTTACCAGTTCTCAAATCACAAGTCACCAAGACTCCATTTGTATGTTGCAGTTTTCATGTTGTGAATCTTGGGTTAAACAATTCTTTCTCAAATAAATACTCCTTTTTCAGTTTCTACTGATGCTTTTGTTGTTCACAGTAATCAACTTCCCAGTTGGCTAACCTCTCACCTAACACAACGTCTTCATCTTTCATTTGAACAAAATTTATCATCCATAAGCAAAGACAGAAAATGTGTGAATGTCTAAAGCTTATGTAAATTAAGAGGCTCTGCACACTGGTCCTAAAAATAGTAGATAATAACAAGCATTTCTTTAGCATACTATAATTATGGGCCTGCTGTCATGTCTTGCATTGTCTATAAGGTCACAGTTGTATTATACAAAATTTACAGTATATTATCAGTTAAAAACACAATAATTAGCAAGCCCACATCTTCCATCTTCAGCACCAGTGATGAATGTTCACAAAAAGCAGGAAAAAAAAGCATGTTGTTTATTTTATGTGGATGATACACATTTAAATTTAATCATCAATGTCTGCTATCCAGCAGGCAATATTCTTTTGCTATTATAACAGTATTTGCCAAGATCAGACTATACCCTTGGGGTGAATTTGTCCTTAATGATGGGACAAGGGGCCAAATCTCTCACTATCATATCACTGACATAAAGACGTATTTCTTTAAACCTTATAATTCTGTATGACTTATTCTATGATAATGTCTGGGTGAACATCTCAGGTATTATTTTGAGCATTGTAATAAACCTTTAAACTTAGTGTTCCAATTTTTCAACTCACAAATTATGTGTATTGAGAGAATTTCTCCTATAATGTATTTTTTTTTTTTTTTGCTTTCCTGAACAATGGAATTTTGAAGAAAGATAAGGGAGATTGCACCCAGACCACAAATGCCACAGCTTCTAGCAAAAGCCCTCAAGAGGTTACTCAGCTTCCACATTGTCCCTTCCAGCCACTTTAGATATCCCTGGCTGTAGCAGCCAAGCAGCAGGTATGTCTGTTCCACCCTCATCAGGCACCTATCACTTGTGGTCATCACAAAACAGATCATCTAAAAAATCCTATCAAGAAGTTGGAACTGGTGGCCTTTACTCCTTGACAACCAGAAAACAAACAAAAAAACAACAAAAACAAACCCTTGGAAAAAGTTTATCATTTTCTCGGTGAAACAAAAAAAGGACAGAAAGCTCTCTGTTGGAAGTGAGCAAATAAATTTTTCCAGACTGTATCTTTTGACTGCTTTTAAGTACCATTAAATACAAAACATCAAAATGTTTAATTTCAACTTTTTCAGCAAACATACAAGGTCTAGGAAACGCACAATTAGGAACTGACCAAAACATTATCCAGTGCAATTAAGAATTTTGCTATGGATGGAAGAATTTGCTCATTCCGCTCACATCCTTTACCCTGAACCCTTCTGCATCCTCTGTGGCAGGGATTACAAGTGCTGTGGGGAGCCAGCAGCTGCCAGGAGAGCCAGAGGAGATCGAGCTCCAGCAGGCACCAACACAGTCTTTCATGCCATGCCAGTGAACCCAAGGCCCAGCTTGTAACAGCACTGCCTCTGATTTTCAGGCCTGCCCTAAATTGCCTCTCTGCTGCCATATGTCACTCTCCCCGTCGTGCTCTGACGGGCTGAGCAGAGCCAGAGCTGGCAGCCAGGTGGGCAGCAGAGCCCAGCACCAGCAGAGGATGGGAGAGGATCCCTGCAGAGCCCCTGGGCACCAGCTGGCAGGGAACCACAGCCCAGGTCAGCCAAACCACAGCCGCCCACACTGGGAGCAGTGAGACCTCGACCAGTCACCTGGCAGGAGGCTGAAGGAGAGAAAGGCTTGGCAAGCAAGTGCTCTGTAAGTCCTGCCAGCAAGATTGGTGGTGAAGTGTCGGCGCCCAAGAGCCAGCAGAGCTGGGACGTGATGTAGAACAGCCAGGCAGCATCACAGCATCCGTGCTGAAAAAGCATGTACCCTGTGCAGGCTTTGGGCAGGCACTGAGGCTCAGAGCAATGCTTAAGGACAGAGGAGGTCATGCACAGGAACTTCATCCAAAACTGGCCTAAGCCTCAACAACAGCCTTCACACAGAAAACACCTTGTTAAAGCAAAAAAATAGACAGGAAAATGCACTTTCTTAAGATTCTTTGAGAATTTCCTCAGTTGTTTATGCCCCATGTGAGAAATTATTTAAAGGACAAGTCCTCCTGTGCAGCTCTTGGTGCTTCAGATGGTACAGCCTGCATGCAAAACCCAGTCTGAGCAGACAGAGCACCTCCCTGCACCTCTCCTTCATCCAGCCCCACCACAAATGCCTGGTCAGAAAGAGCCAGGCTCTGCAAGGAAAGGCACAGCACCACTAGTGCCTTCTGGGACCCCACCAATAGCAGGAAGAGTCTGCTTTGGTGCAGCCATAGACATGGATCTGGAGGCTCACCTAAGTCCTTGCCATGTGGATTTGCACAGCTGATGCCATGAGCAGTTCCCACCACATGCAATAGGCACCAGCACCCACACTCCAGATCTTATCAGTACTGCAGCATATGGTGCACACCACCCCAAACATGAGCTCTCCCTGCTCCCTCCATGTGCCAGGCAGTGCATGATCAGAGAGCTACACATCGTGCAATTCAAAGATATCGGTGATCTGCCAGGCTCTGCCCGGGTTCATTCTCCAGCCTTCATGTTTTCATGGGACTATTCCTGCTGAGATGGGAAGGCTTTGCCAGATGTGGTCTCAAACATACTTCCCAAAAGAATTTGCTGGCTGCTTGCAGACAAGGGCACTTGTGAAATAGCTGCATCAGTCTGAAAGCTAGTGATTGTTAATACGAGGGGAAGTGAATAATCCAAAATAGTAGTAAAAAACTAGACAAAAATATAGTGAGCTTCACTAGCAGTTTTGTAATTGGAGTCCGCCTCAACCCCCTTAAAATGAAATAGATTTGTGCCTTTCTGCTCCATGAAAGGACATGCAGCATGACCAGAGGAACAGGCATGGGCAGGGAGCCCCAGGCACAGAGCTGGTAAGAAGCTGGTAATTCTGTCCACCTCTTCACAGGGGTGAGTCTGCTATTGCAGTGCAGCTTCACCAGAGAGCTACACACACATTTAGGAGATCAGTCTGTTCACTTTGGGTATTTTGGAAAAGGAGATGTTATGGCTTTGATATGAAGCTGCATGTTGAGCACGAAAATATGAAATAATACCCTTAAATAGGTCTTTTCTTCAGCATTATCACACAAACACTTTGGCCTGCCTAGCTTTACATGAGAATAAAAGCCTGTGCAGTTAAGCAGAAGGCACTGTTCGGTACAGAGTGGATTTTAAGGCCAAACTTTGAGGAGACAATTCCAGACACTGTGAAACCCCTGGCAGCAACCTTGCCATGTCCTCCAGCCCAGATTCCCTGTTCAGCTGATGGGATCATTCAACACTGTCTCAGTCCAGGTAAGTAGCAGACTCAAGGCATTACCTGGAGTCAGGACAGGCTGTTCAAGGAGTGCTGCTTCAGAAGCAAGAACCATACAAGCTCAACACTGGAGGAGAGTCAAATGAGCATGCTGTACCTGTGTCAGGTGCTGGCTGGAGATCCCTCCCTGACACCCTGCCCCAGAGGACTGCATGGATAAACACATTCTATTTGAACAAGACCAACAACAGCAAAATGGCTTGCTTGTCTCTAAAAAGACTCTAATGATGTGCATCAAGGGAGAGACCCACAGTCTGACAGACTTTTTTCCCCCAGAGTGAAACATAAAAACACATTTCAATAGCAAGGAGGACACAGTTTGAAGTGCATCTCTAGTTAACTATATCTGAAAGAGTAATAATAAAATAAACTATTAAATTCTAGAACTCCCTCCTTAAAGTATTAAGCATTTTGTTACTGTGGTGCAGTTAAACCACACACTGAACAATGCTTTTACTTGCTTTATAGGAAGGTAACAGGCATCATAATGAAATAAGGTATTCTACCAAAACTTATTCTACACAGTCCTCTATTATTCAACAAAAAGCACAACACATGCTTTAGTTTTAGTACAGTATTTTTGAAAAATCTGACATTTACAGCCAGTGTTTGTGTGTGAATAGACAGCAGTGCTGATCAGCAGCTGCTCAGGAAGATTCTGCATACTGTGGGAGAGCAGGGAACTCACTGCTGCTTTTAAGAACAGAGGTTCCATTCCTGGCACAAATACTGAGAGTAGTTTGAAAACTCCAGTGGCTGACAAGACACTGGATTATGGACTTCGCAGTAGCCAAGAGCCATGGAGAGAAACTGCTTTGATGCAGCTCTCCTAAACAGCAAAGGCCAATGGGAAGGCTGTTATGAAAAATGAAGGAGGAAAGAAGAACTGAGTTTATCACTAAGGAATTTTCTGCTCTCATCATTTAGCCAAATAAGGTATTTACTTAACATTTGAAATTAACAAAACATTTTGTTTGAATACGGGAGCATTTTAAACTCGCCTTTCTCACCTACCAGTCCCCTGCAGGCCAGGCACCGAGGGCTATGGCATGGGCTAACGCTGAGAGCCAGAGGCTCGGCAGGGAGCTGGGGCAGGAGAGAGGGCACGGTGCCCTCTGTCCGGGCACTGCGGTGCCCCCTGCCCCGGCACTGCTCTGCCCCCGGCACTGCAGTGCCCTCTGTCCGGGCACTGCGGTGCCCCCTGCCCCGGCACTGCTGTGCCCCCTGCCCCGGCACTGCGGTGCCCCCTGCCCCGGCACTGCGGTGCCCTCTGTCCCGGCACTGCTGTGCCCCCTGCCCCGGCACTGCGGTGCCCTCTGCCCCGGCACTGCTGTGCCCTCTGCCCCGGCACTGCTGTGCCCCGGCGCTGCGGTGCCCTCTGTCCCAGCACTGCGGTGCCCTCTGTCCCAGCACAGCTGTGCCCTCTGTCCCAGCACAGCTGTGTCACCGGGCACCGCCGCGCTGCCTGCACGGAGGGGCTGTGCCTCCTCGAGCACCCGGAGCGGGGCTCTGCTCGACACCGCCACCAGCTCCTCCTCAGCACTCACTCCTTCCCACAGCTCAGCATTCCTCATCCTATTTCTCCTGCCACATGCTTTTGCTTTCTCTGCTACATATCCTTGTTCTTACTAAGCCAAAGAGAAATGAAGCAAACGGAAAGCAGATAGCAGAGACGTCTGAATTCAAAAAGCAGCAACCTTTTTCACTAATTTTCACTTTCCCCAGCCCCTCAACTCCCAATAGAGCAGCAGTCCCCTGTCACAACCAACCTGCTCGAGACCACACCATACCAAGCACAGAGCCCAGACAGTCTTGCAGACCACACATTGAAGTCACCCAGGGAGTTTTTGAAAGCAGGCACTGGTGAAACAGAGCCATGACTTCAGTGAGAAGCCTCAAATAAATAGGTCAGAGTAACCATGTGAGGGCCCATTTCTCTCCAATGAGAGGAGTCTGGAAAGGAAGACTGTATGCAGCTGTGCTGCCAGGGGAGCTGAATCCCATCCTTCACCTAGAACTCACCTGAACAGGTCTGTGCACATCCAGCAACTCTGCCATGGTATCCAAGGCCAGAAGTTGTTGCTTCATGCCTACAGATGACAAGGAGCGTCAGACTGGAGGACAGTGAATCTTATTTCTGAAGCAGATCAGACTCTGACATGTTCAGAGCTTCCAGGCACTCAAGACACTTAGACCATTAGAGCAGCACTCAGCACTGCAGGTGCAGTGTGGTCAGCCCAAACAGGGCGTCAGCAGCTGTGTGACCCCTCTGGACATCTCCCACCTTCCCTGCACAGTGTGTTGAACAGGACCTCCTCAAAGCATTGAAGCCTAGGCAATGGACAGGGCTGTAGTCAAAAGGACAAGTGCATCAGATGACAGTATCAGCAACTAGATTGAAACCTGCTGTGCTGGAACACCTGAATTTCTTATGATACAAAAAAAAATATAAATGTGATTGAAGACTGACTGGTGATCTCAGCAGAACAAGAGGGGTTAAATTGCTGTCAGCAAATTAGGCTTGGGATCTGACACCACTGCTCTGCAGCCCCAACCAAAGGCTTGGACTCTGTCCTGTCTCTGGGCTCTGGCCACCTCCAAGCTAACAGGGCACAGCCAAGCCAGGAGACAGCAGCACTTCACCTCCCTGGGGTACAGGGGGCACACAACCCAAATATTTTTTCTTGCCTGGATGCTGCACTTACAATAATTCTCTTGTATTTACTACTCTGAAACTGTTAACCAGGCTTTGTCCATCCTTGGAAATGCAAGTTATTCGGAACAGTGGGGCCCAAGCACCAGCAGCTCCTGAAAGCCCAAAGTCACCAAGCTGCTATTAAAAATATCCAGAGGGGCATGTGTGGACTATGTGACCCAGCAGGTTTTATCGCATCTAGAAAACAGAAATGTTTTCTGTAATTTAACAAGTTATTGAAAGGTCAATCCAAAAAGTATCTTGTAATAGAAGTATTCAGACATTTCTATTTCATCTCCTCTGTTGAGGCCAGTGTAGCTCAGCTCATGGAGACTTACCTCAGGCTATAGCTCACCCTACAAGCACTCATTCCTGGCTCACTCTTGTTAGTTATGTACCACACTGTGCAACATCAGCTGAGGTATTTTAGAAATACAAGTTTAAAAAAGAATTTGGTCTTCTTTAGATGCTAGCAGGGAGAGTGCTTCCCACCCCTCCCAGCACTCAAGCAATAGATGAAGAACTCTCCATCAGCTGTGCTTTGTAGCTGAAATGAGCAGACCATCCACAGGGGAGGGGAAATCATCTTTGTAGCTTAACACCATGCAGAGACAAGAGGCAATACCTTCTAAAATGCACTTGCTCCACATGCCCAGCATGGCCCCATCCCCAAACACTAACAAAGCTGGAGGTGGTAACACTATCATTTCAGTGTAGGCATCTACCAGTCACAGCATCTTTCCACCACATCTGCCACCAGTATTAAACTCTAATTCTTGCAAGGAAGTAATGTTTACCTGTGGGGGAACAAAAGGCAAAAAGGACTCTCCTAACACAGATCGAGCAATAGCAGCATGTAGGAATTCCACAAGACTGAACCCACTAGATTTCTTGCTCACTTCTTGTCCCACTCACATTTATTCTCTCCTGCCCCATAATCCTGCTGGTTTTAAAGATGCTGGTACCTGAATGCAGTTGTAGTTGATTACCTAAGCAAGATGAAAAGCACCTGATACCACACCAGAACAGGCTCATGACCTCCAAAGAGTTACAAATATACAGACCATCAGTGAAATCCTGATCCTTTCACTGAATAATACAGATTTCTTCTAAATTGGCTATATTTTTTTTTTATCCTACTTTCTTCCTTGAAATAAGGCACAGTATTCTGCATGTTGAATGCTGTCCACAGTTGAGGATATGGTGGCCCTTCTAAACACCAGCACACTGTGGGTTTTAAATATATTCCCACATAACAGAAGAAGCTGTGGGGAAAATACCACAATCAGCAAAATCCTGGCAGAAACCAGGAAAAATACAACAAATGGCTCCCAGGGGTGTCAAATCAAGGCCCCAACACCCCAGAGCAGGAGGGGATGCCCCTCCCAGCAAAGCCACAGGAATGAGCATAGCTCAGAGACCCACAGCCCCCTACCCCTAAGCAGACTATTGGGGTGAGTGCTGCTGCAGGATTGGGCCACCAGAATAAACGTTGTGGTTTCTGCCTCCTTTCCAAGTGGGTGTTTGTTGGGAAACATCAAAGCCAGTGGAATAGTAGGTGTCCCAAAATGTCTTAATTCAGAGAATTAGTGTTAACCGAGTCTGATTAGCTCCATTTATCTCTAATTAATTACCTTTACCTAATTAGACACCCTGTTTCCAGTAGACACGGAGTCAAGTAGACTAGATTATTAGTGTAGTCATTGTGCCTTTACAAAATCCTGAAATTAATGAAACGTGCAAAAGAATCCACAGCTTTAATTGCACAGGTGTTGCCTTATGGCAAAGCTTTATCATCTGATTACACCAAGGGATTATTAGTGACTTTTTATATAGAGGATGAGCCTGTGAAATGTACCTTAGCAACAGCTCATTAGTTTAGGGTTGTTACTGTATTATTTATTACATTCAGCCTTCCCCATTATCTAGATTGATTCATGGACCTATATTTTCCTCCCCTCTGTGCAGGAAATAAATAAATAAGTGAAGGCTGGCTATTGCTGTCCAGCTGCAATATGAGGGGAAGGCAGAATGTATTCTCCAGCTACCAATATTCACCCTTTAATACAAAGCTTTAAAGTTGATTTAAATAAAACTCCTTTTTTTCCCTCCCTCAGAAAAGTAATCAATTCAAGCTTCTGTCAAACTGGAATGCTTCCTACATGCCATCTAAGCAGTTTGGGCCACCTTAAATCTTTTCAGATAAATAAAAATACATTACTGGATTGAAGAATTGAGTACAATATTTTTAATCCAAAATAATTTTTTCTGCTATAATTCATACTTTATGAAATCTATCAGAAATATTTTATTTTGATATTTCTCTTAACTGTTTGGTTGTTGGCTATTTCTTCAGGTTTGGAGGAGTTTGCCAGGTAGAAAAACTGTCTGAATAAATAAAGCAAAGCTGCAGCCTCTGCATTATGAACCACTTTCCCCAAAGAGAAGCTACTTGCTGTCAAGGTTGAGAAGGCTTGACCTTACCTTTCTGTGTCTTCCCCAGCAACATCCCACTGGACTTGCTAAATATCACCAGTAGAACAGCCCTGGCACAGCCCCAAGGAGAGGAGGCTTAACTGACCAACCAGCAATCCAGTAAACAAAAGCAGCCAGTAAACAGAATGATGAGGAATTATTTTCCAAAATCATCCAGAATACCAAATTAATGGAATATTATGTAAAACCTTACTGTTCCCTTATTACTCAATATAAAATAAAAAGGGGGGAAATTGGCAACAATTATTATGTAGGGTATGACAACTGTTTTGAGCAGTAATAATGGCTATTTAATTACAAACATGGCTATATAACTTCTTATGTCTGCATTACAAAAAAAAAAATGAATTTTAATCTCAAAACCATGGCTCTAACAGACAGCAATTTTGTAGCGTGTTCACATGGCACACATGTAAATCATGCCATCCTGCAATAAAGGCACTTGTGATGGCTTGTGGCTGCTCTGCCAAATAGGGATTATTTGTATGGACATAAACTGTATAAAACAAATGTGATATTCACCTGCTTCATGTCACTTTAGGACTGTTGCTCTTCCAACACCTTCCCTCGAAAAATATTAGTCACCGTTGTTTCTAAGGGCCAAAACTACTGTCCTTGCTATGAGATCTTCATATGGTACCTCCAAGCACACCCCATTCCACAGGAGCAAAGCAACGAGAGGGCCTCTGATCCACCCAAGGTGGGACAGTGGCAAAGTGTGAGCCACACCCTCCCAACTGATGCCCAACACAACACGTATGTTCACTTTATCAATCTAAAACTCTTCTTTAGTGTTATGTCCCAACAGAAAGGCCTTGAAGGGATTCTGTTTGCTTCTGTATCCCTGGTGCCCCCAAAAGAACATAAATGATATCTCACTCTTGATCCCTGGAGATTGCAACCAGGCTGCCATACTCTGAGCAGACAGCATTGGACTTTAAAACATATATGCATCGACTTCTTCACCCACTGTGAAATCCCATGGATCAGCACTTACCTGGAGAGCAGGAGGTCCAAGGTTGACCCCTTTCTTTAAAATTCCAGCAGCATGGATAATGAAGGTGGCAAGGGGAGGCACCAAGTTATCCAAGAGCTGGCAGGTAGGAAAGCACAGGCAGGAGAGGACAGGAGACTCACATCTCTGAGAACCTCAGGTAAGTTAGATTAGACAGTGCCAGAGACAGCACTAGAGCAATCTTGGGAGCCCCAGGCCCTCTGCACATTCTCTGTCATAGATGCTCACTGCTTGGATAAGGCATGGGGCTAAAGCCCAGCCTCTTCTGGGGTACATGTATCCCAGAAATATTCATTGGTCGTGGAAAAATAAAAATTACTTTTGAGGTGTTTGTATGGACTTTCAAGTAGGATCCCCACTTGCATTTTTATTTTGATTTGTGCTCATACCAAACCTTTCCTCCATACTCCCTGCTGACAGCCCATTGAATGCAGTTGGATTCATGAATGTTGTCTGTTCTTTTAGAGCAGCTGTAGAACCATGCCCAGGGCACACAGTGATGCTGGGAAAACATTTTCATTCAGAGCTTCAGAAATATCTCCCACCAGTTTCAAGCATGTCTGTGCAGAAGACTGTGCTAAGCACTTTCTTAGGACCTAGCCTGAAATACATGGAAGAAATTCCCATG